>NC_132785.1:78041784-78344760 GCF_048418805.1 Vulpes vulpes
TTGTCCTCTGCATTCATTATGTTAATGCCCAAGGTGGGTGAATTTAGGTCAGGAAATCCTCTAATTGCACAATGGTTTGAATTCATTATCCCTCATGGACTGAACTTACAGAGAGATTTTTAAAAACTATGTCCACAGTAGGTATTTAACAAATATGAATACCCAGGAATAGCTTTACAAAGAAGCATTAGATAATAAATTTTATATGCTTTAAGTTATACTAAGCTTTATATTCTTTCATGTGTTTGAAGCAATTCATTTTATTTATTTGTAATTATTGATTTATAAGTTCATAGAGCTTTCACACTGCTGGAGAGAATAACTCCCAGTTTAAATTTTTATAGCTTCCAAAAAATATAACCTAACATTTAAATGAATCAATGGTGAATCAAATTTATAAAAGTAATCATAATCATATATATTATACATGCTTGTACACTGTACTTTCTTGAATAAGGCATCTCTGTATAATCAATTATAACTAAATAATACCATCACAGAAAAGCTGCTGGAATGACTTGAGTAGCATTAAAATAGACACACTTCTTGTCTCAAGTTTGTATTGAGCAGGGGCTGAAAGGAGGAGAGGATATACATTTTTATGGAAGATGGTAAGGAATAAATACCATAAAACAGTGTATCTATATGATCATCTGTAGGTAAATGTTGGTGAATTATATATGGCAGTGAATTTTACTTTGCTAAAGTAAAGAAATATGAATAGCTTTGTTTTGCTAAAGTAGAAATTACAAAACAAGAAGTCGTAGGAGAGGAATACAAATTTTGAGTTGAGGGTCTGAGAACAGAATGTGGGCTTTAGGGTGGGAGTGAGATTCTAGATGACAATTAGACATTTTTAAATTCAGAGTAAAGGCCTATTTGATTGAATTAAGCAATTGGTAGTCCCCATGACTTCTAAGAAAAAAATAGACAAAGAATTTTTCTAACTATGAAGCAGTATGGAGAAGGAGAAAGATTGATAAAGGATTGTTAAGAAAGTCCTAGTGGAAAAGGAAAGGAAGAAGAAAAAGAAGACCTGAGATATACTACCATAAGGAAAGAGTCAAGAATAATTGCATAGTTACATTTGAAGAAGCTCAGGAGTCTAGTGGTCAGCAACACTAAAAATAGGTCAAAGAGTAGGAGTGCACCTATGATGTGTACATTCAATATTTTAAAATGTCTATCTTTCTCAGAATATTATATGAATTGATTTCAGATCAAATAAACTCCCAGCATTTGAAAAAACTCAAACATTCCTAGGAAGGCGGTAAAAAGGGAACAGAGGTGATGTAATAAAGTTGTTCTAATGATCGGCTGGAATATAAGTTGATAGAATATAAGTTGATAGAATATAAGTTGATAGCTAAAATTTAAGAAATAGTGAGAGGGTAGTTTTTTTTCTAGTTAATGTTTTTTTCTTATTATTTTATAAATGATAAAATAGTAAGAAATAAAAGCAGTATGATATCCATCATAAGAATTGGTAGATATGATTACACAAAAGAAGAGAAAGCCTAGAAATAATCCATAGTATATGTAAAAATACAGTGTATAATTAAGGAACATTTCAAATCATTGGAGATAGATAAATTATTCAGCAAGTGGTACTGGAATGATTGGTTGATTATTTTAAAATTAAAAGTAAGATCCCTTATATAGTGAAATGAATTCCAGTTGGATTAAAAAGTTTAATGTTAACACACACACACACACACACAGGAACACAAGGAAATACAGGTTAAATTATTTTTATTTGAAAAAGAGAGGTAACAAATTTTAGAAAATGTTAGCTAAACTGCCCAAAATAGAAAAGACTCAAATTATTAGAAATGAAAGTAGACATTACTATCAACTTTAAAGAAATGAAAAGGAGTATAAAGGAATACCATGCACAGTTGTATGCCAACAAATTAGTTAACGTAGATAAAATTGACAAATTCCTAGAAAGATACAAATAGTTGAAACTGATTCAAGAAAAATAGATACAAATAAACCTATAACAAATAAAGAGATTGATGAGTAATTAAAAAGTTACCTACAAATAAAAGCCAGGTGCAGATGGCTGTGGAATTCTATTAAACATTTAAAGAAGCATGCATACTAATTCTTCACAAATTCTCCCAAAATTTAAAAGAGTGACCAATATTCAACTCATTTTATAAGACCTTTGAACAAAATCAAAGAAAATTTAAATGAATACAAAATCATCCCCATGCTCATGAATTAAAAGACTTAATATTTTAAGATGGCAATGTTCCTCAAATTGACCTACGGATTTAAAGCAGTGCCCCATAAAGTTTCAGCTGACTGCTTTGTAGAAATTGACAATTTGATTCCAATATTAAATGGGATTTTAACGAATTCAGAATAGCCAAAACAATCTTGAGAAAGAAAAACAAAGTAAGAGAACTCACACTTCTTCTTAGTTGTCTATGGTCAACTAATTTTCAACAAGGGTACCAAGATTATTCAATGGTGAAAGAATGGAATTTTCAAAGAATTGCTGAGAACAACTGGATGCAAAAGAATAAAGTTGGACCTTTCCTCACAGCAGTTTCAAATATTGAATCAAGATAGATCAAACATCTAAGTGAAAGAGCTCAAGCTATAAAATTATAAGAAGAAAACATAGGGTGAATCCTTATGGCCTTAAATTTGGCAGCATTTTCTTAGATATGACACCAAAAGCACAAGTAATAAAAAAATAGACAAGTTGAATTTCATCAAATTTTAAAACTTTTTGTACATCAAAGGATACTGTTAACAAAAGTAAAAAGACAATCCGCAGAAAGGGAGAAAAATTTTGTTAGTCATATATCTGACAAAAATTTAGTATCCAGAATGTATAAAGAACTCTTAGAACTCAACAACAAACAGCCTGATGTTAAAATGGGCAAAGCACTTGAATAGACATTTTTTCAAAGAAGACATACAAATAACCACCAATTACATGAAAAGATGTTTAACATCATTAGTAATTAGGGAAAAGCTAATCAAAACCACAATGAGATACCACTTCATACCTAGTAGGATGGCTATATACATTTTTTTAAAGATTTTATTTATATATTTACTTATTCATTTGAGGGGGGGAGGGAGGGAGGGAAGGAAGGAGGGAGGGAGGGAGGGAGGGAGGGAGGGAGGGAGGGAGGGAGGGAGAGAATCGCCATCAGACTCCACACTGATCATGGAGCCCAATGTAGGTCTGGACCCCACAACCCTGAGATCATGACATGGGCTGAAACCAAGAGTTGGATGATGGCTATATATTTTTTAAACATGAAAAATAATAAAGTGCTTACAAGAATGTGAAGAAATTAGAATACTTGTACACTGCTGGTGTAAATATAAAGTAATTCAGCCACTGTGGAAATCAATTTGACAGTTCCTCAAAAAGTTAAACATAGAATTACCATACAACACAGCAATTTCAGTCTTAGAAATATACAAATAATTAAAAGTAGGTACTCAAATACAAGTGTGTAATGTTTACAGCAGCTGTACTCACAATAGTCAAAAGATAGTAACAAAACCCCAGTTATCAACAACAGATGACTAGAATAAAAAATTTTGATATATCCATACAATGGAATATTACTTGGCCATAAAAAGAATGAAGTACTGATATATGCTACAGCATAGATGAAGCTTAAAAGAATTATGCTAAGTGAAAGAAGTCAACCACAAAAGACCAAATAGTATATGATTCCACTTATATAAAGTGTATAGAATAGACAAATCTACAGAAAGAGAGAAAGTGGATAGTGGTTGCTTAGAACTGGGGTAGGGGAGGGAGGGGAATGATGGGAGTGATAGATAAAGGATCTGAAGCTCTTATTATAGTGTTAAAAATATTCTAAAATTGTGGTGATTGTTGCACATATCTATGATTATATAAAAACCACTGAATTGTATAATTTAAATGAGTAAATTGTGATGTACGTATTATATTTCAATAAAGCTGTTTAAGAAAAAGAGCAAAAGAGAACTAGACAAATATAAACCAAAATGTTAATAACAGTGAGATTATGAGCAAGCAGATACAATGCCCAAATGGCCAGTGGCTCTCATTAGGACTTTATCCAAACCCTAAAGAAAAAGATTTAAAACCATTCCAGTTATGGCCAAAATGGAGTAAAAGGGACCAAATTTACCTTTCGCCTGAAGCATCAAAAAAGGATAGAGGAAATAAACATGTAAAAGCCATTTTCAAGACACTAGATATCAAATAACAAATGACAGTGATCTCTACAGAAGCAAACAAGACAAGCTCAAAAATTGCCCCAGTTTATTGTATTGAGTTTCCAACCACACTTTCAGTTGGGAGAAACCAAGAAGTGCTCAACACATTCCCTGATTTGAGATCAAAGCAGCTAGAATTCTCCAGACAGCGTTTCAGAAAGGAGAAAACTGCATAAGAGGGGACTCCAGGGGCTGCAGAGAGTCTCAAGTTTTCAACTGATTGTTGATCAGCATGTGTTCTTATGGAAATTACCCAAGGACAAACAAAGAACTATTCAAAAGAATTACAGGTAATAGTCCCTGGGTTTTACATGGGTACAAGAATAGCCCTGTTCCCACAAACCAGAGGAAATTGTCATGATTCACAGGGCCCTGGGTAGAGAATACAGAAGGGTCTTACCTCAATATTGGAGGATAATTAGCCTGAGACTGAGCACTGCTCTGGTCTCATCTAATAAGCCTTAAAAGTAAGAATAGCTACAATATATAAAGAATTATAGATTCTCAAAACTTAATAGTAAGAAAACAAACAATCCTCTTAAAAATGGAAGGAAAAAAATCTGAACCCTTCAATAAAGAAGACATATAGAGGCCAAATAAGCATATGAAAAAAAGCTCAGTATCACTAGTCATTAGGAAAATGCAAACTAAAACCAGAGGGAGAGGGGTGCCTGGGTGGCTCCGCTGGTTAAGCATAGGACTCTTGGTTTCTGCTCAAGTTGTGATCTCATGTTGGTGAGATCAAGCCCCACATGGGGCTCTGCACTCAGTGTGGAGTCTGCTTCAGATTCTTTCTCTCTTTCCATCTCCCTCTCCTCCTTCCTACTCTCACTTGTGCTCTCTCTCTCTAAAATAAATAAAATCTTAAAAAAGAAAAATAAACACAATATTAGTATTCTAAATACTTTCACCCACTAGGGTGGCTAAAATGTAGTTAAATGACCATAGCAGGCTGGTGATGGTGTAGAACAACTGCAACTCTCATATACTACTGCTGGGAATAGAAAATGGTACAATCACTTCAGGAAATACTTTTGTGGTTTCTTAAAAATTAGACATCTGCCATAAGATTTAGCCATTCCCTTCTAGATATTTACCCAAAAGAAAGCATATGACCATACAGGGACATACAGGAATCTTCAGAGCAGCTCTATTTGTTATAGATACAAACTGGAAACAATGCAAATGTGAACCAACCAGCGAATAGATGAACTGTGACATTCTTACAATGGAATAGTATTCAACAATATAAAGGGTCACACTATTGATACATGCAAGAAAACAAATGATTCTCAAATAATTATGCTAAGTACCAGAAGCCAGACCAAAAATAAAAAGAACACATATGATATGATCTCATTTATATAAAATTCTATAAAATGCTAACTAAACTATAAGAATACAAAGTAGATCAATGGTTGCCTGGACACAGGGCGAGAGAAGGACAAGGAGGGGGAAAAGGTAGGGATTATACCAAATCCCTAAGATCACCTGGGGTGATGCCTTCCCAGATGGATCCAATTGTCAAAACTTTTCCAATTGTACACTTTAAATATGTACAGTTTATTGAATATTAACTGAATTTCAACAATGTTAGTTGAAAAGAAAAAAACATGCCAAGACAAAGTTCATGATTTCCTACTATATGATGCAATTCATATTTTATACCTTGCATTTTACCCATTTTCTTCCTAAATGAGAAATAAGTTGTAAAGAAGAAATCATGGCAATTTGTAATAGAAGAAACCTTACAGATTATTTAATGTCTCCCCCTCTTTTTCAGCTGAGGAACTTGAACCCCAGTGAGGCTGATCTTCCCAGGGTACCATGATCTGTAACAGCCAGGGAAGGACTTTGGTTAGTATGATTTTGTATTCCATGATCCTTTCAGTGTTTCATACCTTATGAATGAAATGTTCTCTATGAATACACAAACCATATATATATACCATATATATACAACTACTCCTGCAGCTCATTCTATGTTTTAATTTGGTAGGTAAGTATATTTGTATATTTGTAAATGTATCCATTTTTATCTAAATTGCTCACTTACTGAAACAGTATTTACTTAGTGACCTTAATAAATACATTTTTTTATATGAATGAGCCTTGACATATCTGTCTGATACCAGGAAGCTTGTAAGATAGGTCTTATAATATTTGAATTTCATTCTTACCACAGTGTGTGTAAAAACCATAGACCACATCTTTACATTGGCTACTTTATCAGATGTAGTATAAATATTCAACATAGAATCTAGGTTTATTCCCAACTGTGGCCAGTTGAACTAAAAATAATTTGATGCCAGTAATATAAAAATGTATCAAGATTGCAAATAGTCTTAAAATGTAAAGTAAGATCTTTTGAAACAGTTCTTTACTACAGAAATCTAATAACCAGGATTTTCTTTAGAATACTAATGTGGTTGTTATTCATTACAGCAATGTGTGAGACACATTCAGAGATCTATTTTTAAATAATAGGCCAGAAAACTTATGTTTTCTGCTGTAATCAGTAAATACTACAAATCTATATACTATATTAAACTTTTCACTCCCCACATCTGCCTCCTTTTGTTCTCCTTTCTTCCCAAAAAAACAAAACAAAGAAACAAAAGAAAAACAGCATATAATAGTCTCTCCATATTTCCTCAACGCCCTCTTTACTCAGTGACATACATTCTAGCAGGTCAGTAAAGAGACTCTGACTTGAAAAACTAAGAGACTCAATATTTATAGGCCAATCTATGGTTTACCCAAATTCAATGGTTTAAAGAGAATAAAAATGTTCAATAATGGTTAACAATGGACATAGCTACAACTTTCAGGTACTTCGAGGTTCATTCATAAGACATTCTGAAACATTCCCCAAATATGCTATGTTAAGCAAATATTAAGTAGCAATAATCCTTTTGCTTTCCCTTTAGGCAGAAATTTTCATGTATTAAAAGAATTGGGGATAATGGCATTAGGATGCTCACACCTTGGCCTACCAGATGCATCTGTGGCACTTAGTATTTACAGTGTGCACATGACAGATTCTTCTACCTTGTAAAAACCTCAGCCTCAGTTCCTGCTAACATTTGACTCTAAGTAGTGAAATAATAGGCCTTCAAACATATCTTTTTTTTTTTTAGATTCATTTATTTATTTATTCACGAGAAAGAGGAAAGAGAGAGAGAGAGAGGCAGAGACACAGGCAGAGGGAAAAGCAGGCTCCATGACGGGGGACTCGATTCCGGGTCTCTAGGATCAGGCCCTGGGCTGAAGGTGGAGCTAAACCACTGAGCCACCTGGGCTGCCCTCAAACATGTCTTGACCTAGTTTTGAGGCCCTGATGAGAGGCTGGTCATTTCCCCTTCTTAAACAGCTACTTAAGTCCACACCCCCCAACAACCTCCCACATCAGCTCACACACACCCTGCCCGGGCCATTCATTATACACCTGCTCTGATTGGCCAAGGGCCACGCATCAATAACAAGGCCAGCCCCTAAGTTCCAGAGCCCACTGAAATTATTCAAATTAGCCAATCTTAAACCTGCTTGCCTTGCCTTGCCTTTTCCCTCCCCAGAACCAAGGATAAAGGCACTTATCCATAGTTCTTCTCTCCCCTCCTGCCTCCTGACTGATCTGGTGCTTCCCCTGAGTGGCTTTGTGCTGTGTGCTCTGTTCTCCCCCAGAGAACTGTGAGTACAACAAACTATGACACTCTTCCTGATTTCTCTCTCTTGATGTGTTCTGGTTTCCTCATATCTCACCCCAGGTAATATTGTTAAAATGGAAGGGAAGGAAAGGGGAGGGGAGGAGAGAGGAAAGGAGGAGTGTAGAGGGGAGGGGAAGGGAGGGGAGGGGAGGGAAGGGGGAGAGGAGGGAGGGAGGGGGAGGGGAGGGGAGGGAAGGGAAGAGAATAAAGAAGAAACGAAGGACAAGGAAATTATTTTAATTGGCTCTTAAAAGCATGTTTCTTTTTGCTAATATTCAACTTAAATCAGTAACGTGTCAGAGTATAAGCTCTTTATGAGAGAGTAATAAAAATCTATGCAATGACATTTTACAAAATATAATAAGCTGTATCTATTATATATTAAGCACTTAATGGGTCAGACCATGTGCTTATCTCCTATTATTTTATTTTATATAATTCTGAAAAAACTAGTGAGGTAGAACTATTATATCTATATTAAACATAAGAATCTGAAGTACAGAGAAACTTCAAAATTGTCTGAAATGACAGAGATAAATAATGGAAGAGCTATGATTTGAACCCGGGGTTCTCTGAATCCAGAACCTAAACCCTTAAGCAGTAAGTGATACTACCTCCAAGTAGTATACATTTTTCTCTAGTGCCTTATATGGTTGTCTTATTCTGATTTAAATTTTTAAAAATGCATTATTTTCCTGTCTTTATAGCTTAGATTCCACAAGTAAATTAGATATGGATGTTATTTTAAGAAATTTGCAGTGGAACAATCAATAAAAACAATTAAGTGCTAAGACTCTGATGCAGATGTCCTGAATCCAATATTTCTCAAAACATCTTGATTATGAAAAAAAAAAAAAAACATCTTGATTATGTCCAAAGTTGTATGAAATATTTGGCAGGACATCTCCACCTGAGAGCAGAACAGTCTCCATAAAAGATCTAATTGAATGGTTCTGGAAAGCATATCTTTAACATGAGGTCCTTTTGTCTCTGTTAATGCCTCATCTGAGGCACTGGTATATGTGAGTCCACAACTGAGGACTCCATAGGTTAAGGATCAATGTAATCTTTCCTAATGTTGTGGACTGAATGTCCATGTCCCCCAACCCCACACCCAAAATTCATATGTTGAAGCCCTAACCCCCAATGGGACTGTATTTGGAGTAAGGAAGTAATTAAGGTTAAATGAGGTCACAAGATGAGGCCCTAATCTGATAGAATTTGTGTCCTCAAAAGAAAACTATAGAAAATGAAAGGCCTATAAAGACGTGAAAAGGCTGCCATTTACAAGCTAGAAAAAGGACTCTCACCAGAAACTGAATTGACTGAAATCTTGATCTTAGACTCTTAGCATCCAAAACTGTGAGAAAGTAAATTTCTGCTGTTCAAGCCACTCTGTCTGTGGTATTTTGTTATGACAATCTGAGTCAACATATACCCAAGAATCTATCAGTGGAGGAGAGGAAGAAGAGGCATTTTCCTCATCTGAATACCAAGTATATATAAAAATGTTAATATCTTGCCTTCACTCACTGTAGTCCTATTAATTCTTTGCAATCTTATAGGTAGGAAGAGCTAGCACTATTAATCCCCTTTTACAGATGAGGTGGAATGCAGCTAAGCCAAAATTAGACCTAGAGCTTCTGACTCCTAGCCCAAAATTCTTTTACTCCACCTTATCTGACTTAGAGTAGCTTTAGAGATCTTCCAATTCCTGAGTCAGCTCAGAAGATCTCCAGGAAGCCTAACACTGGTCCAAGGAAAAGAAGCAAGACTCAAAAAGTATCTCTTACTTCTTAAGAGATAAGTAAAATTACCTGTTATTGCTCAAGAGAAGCATTAAATCCACAAAGTTGAAGAAAAAATTAAAGATGGAGTTGTGCTAATTTTAATCATTTTAAAGATGTTATTTATTTATTTGAGAGAGTGAGAGAGAGATCATGAGCAGAGGGGAAGGGTAGAGGGAGAAGCAGACTCCCCGTTGAGCAGGGAGCCTTATGTGAGACTCAATCCCAGGACCCTGGGATCATGACTTGAGCCAAAGGCAGATGCTTAACTGAATGAGCCACCCTGGTGCCCAATTTTAATAATTTTAATGATTAATTTAGAGTGATGATAATTTTTACCTTCTAACAAGAGTTTCTCTACATTGCTCATTTGAACTGTAACCATATATGGTACATAGGGATCTTGGCCACTTCTTGCTCTGAGATACACATCAAGATCTCCTCCTGGGAGAAAGAGCTCAGCCACAACTTGAAGTTCACTACATCCACCCTTCTGATTAATTTGGAGTAGTGGAGCACTTTAAAAAACAGGTGCTATTTGGAGGATTAATGTCCCACATCTCATTGAGAAGCCCTTCTTTAGGCCCTGGTGTTATTTTTTAAATCTTTGAGTTCTGAATGTTACTTCACTAATAAGGATTTCATTAGATTAGTAATTAGCACCAATATGACTTTACCATGAAAATGACATATACTCACAGGTTCATCTTTCTGCTGTGTAAATCAATGATAAAAAAAAAAAAAAAAACTTGAAAAAATGAATGAATTTTAGATTGTTTAGCATAATTGATTTAAGGCTCATATTCAAAATATTTCATCTACCCATGTCCTAAAATGTATCTCTTTCCTAATAGGCAGCCAAAAACCTCTTTTACTGACTTTGAATTTCATCTATCCCTAACAGAAATGCCTCCCTTTGCTCCTGTTCCAACTATTCTTGAGAATGGCTGCCTAATCCTAGTGCTGGGGAAAATTTGGTTGCTTTTAGCATATGGGCCTCTCAATATCAGCAGTTGCCATATTCTCTCCCCTGGGTCTAGTTTGCATTGTGCTGGAAAATTGAGGCCTTTATCTCTGAGTATTCATATCTCTCTAGACTGGCTGTCAAAAGCCTTTTACACTGAATCTTCTCATTATGTGGCCCTCAAAAGAGCAATTCTCTCCTAATTTGTCCTCAAATGGTTGTCACATTCAAAAAGAATGGAAGATTTAACTGATATAGAACATAAATTTATTCAAGTTAAAGCAGTATTTTGCTTGCGGTAATTTCTATGTCCATCCAGAGAAAAATGAGATTTTTAAAGTCAGAAACACCAAAAATTATGGACAACATTTGAAAAAATCTTAAACAACCTGAATATCCAGTAATAGGGAGTTGGTCTAGCTGGATACATGAAAATAGATTGATGTAGCTATTTCCATTCAATAAAGTGCTCTGCATCTAATATAAATGATACTGAATCTTCTGGTTCTACTTGGCAGACTATTAACATAGATGTTTAACTTCCTCCAAAATCCCTGTAAAAATTACAATAAAGAAATACAGAAGATAGTAAGCTCATAATAGCACCAAAAAGGGAAGGGAGAGAGCCATCAGTAGAACAAAGATTTATTAAAATCTCTAGAAGATGGCAAGTAGATGGATAACATTGTGAGATAAAATAAAAGAGGCAAACGTCCCAGCATTGAAAACACCTGGTTTCAAACTGAAAGATGTAGATGCTGAGCACAGTGAATGAAAAGGACCAGTGCCTAAAAATAGTCACATGAAATTTTGTAACAGACTAAATATAAAGAGAATATCCTAGAAGCTTCCAGGAAAAGGCTATAGAATCAAATTATATAAGATCCTTGAGGTCTGATAGATTCACTACTGCTTTCTTATAGTCATGAGATTGCATAGGGAAACACAGTTATGCCTCAAAAATATCACTAATGGACTGGCCACTTACAAGATTAGTCCTATTTAAAATGCCCATTCCCCTGTCACTTTGACATCTGTTCTCATCAATCACATCACAGTCTATTTTGATCAATCTTCCACTGAATTTTTAATAAATATGTGATAAAATAAATATCTTAATAAATGTATAATACATATATAGCATAAGTTGGTTTTAAAATAAAATTGCAAATCTTGAAAATATGTTAGATTTCATAGAGTTGATGAAGGTGCTGGTTACTAGTTGAATCACCAACAAAGCCATTGCTAAATGAGGATTAGCAGAATAAGATCAGTTAATGATGGATGAAGAGAAAAATAGCCAGGAAAATAACATGAAAGGATTTTCAAAGAAGAATCATTTAAAAATTAAAGAATCCAAGATAGGCTCCTGGAGGGAAGTCTTACAATATTTTTGTAGAAATTACTATCTTTATGATTGTACTAGAAAGTAAAATATAACTTGGGAGATGTCATATCATGTTATCATTTTTATCAGAAAACAGTATTACAGGACAATCCAATTTAAACAGATTTATATTAACTAGGTTTTCTGGTGCCGATTTTCCTAGAAAACAGACTTCTTTTATATATATATATATGCAAACAAAAACAGAATAGTGTTAGTTTTCTCATCAGGAACAATAAATGCTGAAAATAATGAAATCATGCCTTCAAAATTCCAATATAAAATGACTTTATAGCAATTCTATATATAATCAAACTAATCAAATATGAAGCAAAAGAATGGCATTCAAGAACTCTGAAAGTTTATCTTTCATATACTCTTCTGAAAAAAGTACATAAATACTTTAAAAGAGAAGGAAAGAAAGAAAGGGAAAGAAATGGATAGCAAGAAAATGGAATGGGTGCTTGAAATTTTTGTTTTGGGTAATGAAAGACTATTTAACCAAAGCCAACCACATTCAGATATAGATAGATATAGATATAGATATATAGATTAGATAGATTAGATATAGATATAGATAAAATCTTGGTTAAATTTATTAAATTTTTTTCTTAAAAATATCAAAGATATATCAAGCTAATGAGGAATTACAGAACAAAAATCCAAGACTTGATGAAAGGTTTGTCTTCTGAGCAGTTGCTGATCTGGAAGAGGTAGCTGATATGTGCTTTCAAAGCTTCTTAGAGAAAGGGGGAACTCAGAGTTCAGGGCCCACCCAACACAGAGACTTGGGACCCCAAATGGCTATACTCTGAAAATAGTAGTAAAACAAAAATAAACCAAGCTTTGTCAAGAATAGTAGACACACTTCTTTTTTGTATCTCAATAGCCCATGAAATCTCAGATTTTGAGTTTGCGAGTACACCCTAGATTGTTAGTATCCCGCTGTAGAGGAAGAGAATGTCAACCTAAGCCTCATATTGCTCCAACAAGCACTTCTTTTTCAAACACAATGCCCAGCACTCACTGAAGCATAAAGAAAAAAAAATATCATGAACAAGAACCAGCAGTGATAGAAATCATCAAAATAGCGATAGGTATTATCAGACACAGTGCGACTATGCTTACCATTTTTGAGGAAAAGTAAGCTCCAGAAATTTCAGGAGGAAACTGCCAACTATAAGAAGTGACTTAGCAGATTTGAAAAAGAAATACATTGAAATTCTAGAGCTGAAAATTTCGCAAACAAAATTAAGAATTTACTGGGAATTAAACAACACATTGGACAGTTGAAGAGACCGTGAGCTGAAAACAGCAGAAGACACTCTCCAGAATGTAGCATGCAAGCAGCAGAAAAGGTGGAAAACATCGAGGAGACTGTAAAAGACAAGAAATAAGTTCTGGCATCTAGAAGAAGAAAACAGAGTAGACACTGGCAATTTTTGCAGAGATTTGGGCTTAGAATTCCCCAAAACTGATGAGAAATACCAATGTTCAGATCTTCAGATTCAGGAATCCCAATAAACACCAAGAAGACTAAATAAAAGGAAATCTGTATCTAAACACATCAGAGTGAAACTGGATAAAATCACAGAAATATTTAATGCAACTAGAGCAACTTGCCTTAAAGAGAGTCAGAGACTGACAGGAGACTTCTCCATAGCATCAGCAGAAGTCAGAAAGAAACTGCTAACCTAGAATTTGTAGCCAAAATAATAGTAATAACAAAGACATTTCAGATGAATAAAAAATTAAAAGAATTTACCACTGGGAGACCTGTACCCACAGGAATTTGCAAAGGATGTGTTCTAGGAAAAAGAAAAGATCTGGAGAAGATCAAGGGGGCAAAAAAATACCAAAGACTAAAGAATGAAGAAAGTTGCAAACATGTGAGTAAATCTCAATACACATTGACTCGTAAAAAATAAAGATGTAGCTTGGGAATGATGGAAATACAGGCAAGTGTTTTAAGCTTGTTGTATTAACCAGGAGGAGTAAAATTATCGATTAATATTAGATATTTATCAGTCAATGATACATCTTTAATTCCTAAGATGAATGCTAAAAGATAAAGAGCATAACACTTCCAACTAAAAGATAGGGAGAAAAAAAGCAGTGATTAAGAAAATCTATTCAAAATCAAGAAGTCCAAAAAAAAAAAAAAAAAAGTCCAAAAGTCCAAAAGTTGTGAGTTCACAGGACAGAAGGTTACTTGCCTGGCTAAAGTTTCTCTGCTAAGGATCTGGGGCCACCATGGTCTCCAGCTATTAGAGTTGATATAAATCAATTTGTTGGGGGAAAGTAAACATTCAAAAAATATCTTTACTTTTTTAAATACACAGGTGCTATGATGATATGTGGAATGTCCCAGTTCACTCATGAACCATTTCAAAGAATTCATTATGAAAAGCACATCACATCCAAGCTAGTACTTCTTATATCCTGGAAAAGAACAGCACAGATAGGGACTTCTTAGAAGACCCTGGCAATGATTCTCCTGATTGTAATTCCTCAGAAAGTAAAGATGGAAAATATGAGCTGGTAGTAGCAGCAGATTAGTTCATTCCATAAGAAATGAAAGATTTAATGACAAAGTTACATTAAGAAGCAACATACAGCAAGTATAGTAGGTGGTAGGATTCTTCACCAAAGTGCTTTGTTACATTCATAGAAGAATCAAGAAAGTTAAAGATAATGAGCAACTGGCATTAAGAATTCAGGCTCTGATTTGTAAATCTAGCAACAGGCTTGTCACATCACAGAGGTGCCTCAGATGCTTTCGATTCTGCAGTATTTATCCTGAGTTTCTCTTTGAGATCATGATAAAAGGTCTTAATCTATTACCACCAATTTATGTTGATTACATGACTACTTGCTTGTATCATCAAAATCTCCTTAAACTTTGTTGTGTCTGTTCGGTGTGTGTGTCGATACTCTGCAATTTCAGTTTCGTTTCCACTATATATGAGGTGCACCTTAAAATTTCCCTGCCTGAGAGTGACTGAATAATGATAAAATACTTATCCTTTCCATCTTCCAGATTATTAGAATTAGAATTTGAAATTGTAGTAGAGGAATTGCAAAGGAAAGTCTTTGACAAGAAACGGTATAAAAAACACACACAATTATGTTTTGTAGCTAGTTTCTTAAAAGAAATCTTTCTAACACAACATTCTCATTGTGCACTTCTAAGACAGTAATTTTTTGAGTCATTCTATGCATTTTATACTTTTTATGCTTTCTAATTTTTTTACCAGAAATGGAGAAAAATAGCATATTTGTGAGTCACTTTTTAAATAGGATGGTTATTTGTCAAAGTGATGTTTTGGGTTTGACTATAGCTTTAGTGCATATTAATCATATTGAAGTCCTTTTTATAACCTAATTGATGTGTGAAATTTGCACACAATTTTAGAAAAACAATGTATACATTGCCTACAGTTACTTTGTGCCTACAGTTACTTTGGCAAGTTAAATAAATAAAACCCCAGTTCACTAGTTTGAAACTATTTAGATATAAACAGGCATTTACATCTCTGACTAGCATCTTTCTATGTTTAGAAAATGTAATCCAAATAAAAATGGTTCATCACTGAGTGACTACAAAATCTCACTTTAAATGAATGAGTTTTTGTGAAACAAGGAAATAAGGGCTTACTTCTCTTAAAAAATAAAAAAAAATAATAATAAATGAATGAGTAATGTGAGTACAGTAGGCTGGCAGTGTAAGTTTTTCTTCAGAACAATGATTTTGAGAGCTTATTTGTAAAAGCTAAAGCCTGAGCTCTTTTGGGAATTTGCCAGAGATTGTTAACTTTCTTTTAACAGTTAATAGTGATCCCCAGATATAATTATTTACATTTCAATGAAAAAAATTAATATTAGAGATTCTTCTCTAGAAGCTTTCAAATGTAAATTTCTATAAATTCAAAAAAAAGAAAATTCTTTGTAATTTTAACATTAAAAGAAAATTAAGTGTTTATTTTTTTACCCTTGAGGGTGTTAAAAATCCTTTTAAATTCTAACATTGAATAAGAAGAATCTGAGGAATTGCAGCTTCTTTGTTTTTAAAAGTAATTGATAAAACTTGTTTGTGCATTTTGAAAACTTTTATTTTTTTCATATTCTATTTTTGCTGTAATACCATCTTAAAAGCTGAGTTTTGGGGCGCCTGGGTGGCTCAGTTGGTTAAGCATCTGCCTTTGGCTCAGGTCATAATCCCAGGGGCCTCGGATCAAGCCCCATGTAGGGCTCCCTGCTCAGTGGGGAGCCTGCTTTTTCCTCTTCCTCTGCTTGTGCTCTTTCTCTCTCTGTGAGATGAATAAACAAAATCTTTAAAAAAAAAAAAAAAAAAAGGAATGTGAAAGAAAGTTCTCTAAGTGGAAGACAAATGAGGAAAATTTAACCCTACACAAAGGTATAAGGGTACCAATGATAAACATATGCGTAAACCAAAATATATTTTATCTCATTTTAATCTCTTTAAAGGTCATTGACACTGTAAGACAAAGATAATAACACTGGACTATGTGGTTTATAGCCAATGTAAAATTAAAATGTATAACTATAACAGTACAACAAATAGAAGAGAATAAATAGAAGTACATTTTTGTAAGGTTGTTATAGTAGAAAAGACATGCTGTAACAGTATTTGAAAGTAAACTGTGATAAATGAAGGATGTATATCATAATCCCTGGAGTAAGCGCTAAAATATAAAAATAAAATAGTGATTTATCTAAGAGACTGGTATGTATAGGTTTTTTGAAAATTCAATTAATCCAAAGGAAAACATAAAAACAAGAAAAAGTGAACAAAGAGCAGAAAAGACAAATAGGAAACAAACAGCAAGGTTGCTTTAAAATCAGCCCTATAACTAATTATATTAAATGTATATAGTTTAAATACTGTTTGAAAGGCAAAATCGTGAAATTGGCTAGAAAATGAAGTCCCAACTATATATTTATAAGAAACCCAATTTAAATATAAAAATGTTAATAGATTAAAATTACAAGGATGGAAAAAGATTTAGCATGCAAAAATTAATCACAACAAAAGTAATATGGCTATACTAACATCAGAAAAGTAGACTTGAGAAAAGAAAATATTACCAGGGATAAAGAGATATCTGTCATATGATAACATTAAGAGGATACAATAGTCCTAAATACTTATGCATCTAATAACAGAGCTTCAAAATGTATGAAGCAAAAATCGATAGAACTTCTAGAAGAAAGAGATAAATCCAAACTAAAACTGGAAATTTCAGTACTCATCTTTCAATTATAGTAGAATAAATATCAAAGGAGTAGAGATGTGGAAGATTTGATGCTACTATAAACAACCTGACCTAATTACTATTCATAGAATATTATACCAAAATAACAGATTAACATTCTGTTTAAGTGTGTATTCTTTAGCAATAAATAAAAAACAGTATTATTTACCATAACATCTTGAAAATATTAGAAGACTGAAACCACACAAAGTATTTTTCTGACCACCATAGAATTAAACTAGAAATTTTAATAACATGATTTCTGGAAATCTCCAAGTATTTGGATATTAAACAATATACTTATAGATAAGCCATGTGTCAAAGAGGAAACTACACCAAGAAAAGTAGAATATATTTTAAACTGAATGAAAATTTTAGAAGTACAAAAATATCAAAATTTGTGGGATACATCTAATGAATTATTTAGAGGGAGAAAACATGTGCTTCTAGAAAAGAAAGATCTGAAATCCATGATATAAGATTTCTTGTTAATAAACTATAAAAAGAAGAACAAATTAAACCCTAAATGTTCTTAAGATTAGAAGTATATGGTAATAACCCCTTAGATGTGCTGTTCATATCTAGGACCAGGACTTTTTCCTGGACTAAATTGGGATGGGGCACAGGTGGAAAGGGAAGCATATATGAATCTTCAGTTGTCCTGGCAGTTGGGCCTTTTGCATTCCATTGGATTTTCTTATTTTTCTATGTTGCATTTCTAATATAACTCATTTTCTAATTTTTTTTAAAGATTTTAGTTATTTACTCATGAGAGACACAGAGAGAGAGAGAGAGAGAGAGAGAGAGAGAGAGACAGGCAGAGACACAGGCAGAGGGAGAAACAGGCTCCATGCAGGGAGCCCAACATGGGACTCGATCCCAGGTCTCCAGGATCATACCCTCAACCACTGAGCCATTAGGGCTGCCCTCATTTTCTAATTTAAAATGAAAAGCATCCTGATTTCTCCTCTAAGTTAGTAGTGACCAAAATCTCTAAACCATAAACAGAAATATGATTTGACTTAAGGTATATTTCAGGAGAAGGAGACCATTTAAAAATCATTTAGAGGTTTCAAAAAATGGTATCATCAGAACCTTTAGATGATTGATAGAGTTAATAAGGATAAAATATTTACAGCTGGGACTATTCAAAATATATTATAATGCACATAAAACTTGACATAACTACCCTCATTTTTTTGCCTTTTCAAAAAACTTGAACCAGAATAATTTTTTTGCACATGATTCTCTCACATTTCCTCTTAAAATTATAAATTACTAGAAAGTACAGATTTTCTCTTCACTTGGTCATTTCCCTGAAAGAATTACCCAGAGATATTCACTTAGTATTTGTTCCTCTTGCTTCTGTATACAGGCACAGATAGCTGAAAGGAATATTACAGAAACTGTAGAACCATGAATATTTCTTTTCACTATGATTCCAGCTTTACTACTAAATGTCTCATGAGAATTATTCTGGATTATGCATTTGAAAGGTAGATAAAACTCTTTGAGAAATCTGTGAGTAATATCCCAGGCCTTGGTATCTCTGTGTGTCCTCTGGAAAGAATGCTCTGAGAACATCCATGGGCCCTATGTAGCCATGTTGAGATTGTCCTTTTATACTCTGCCAATAGTCCTCCCCAATAAAAATAATTGAGGGGCAGCGTGGGCCCAAATTTATCAGACGAATGTCCAGCATACAGCAGTCCTCTGCAGCATGGCCCACCCACATGCAACTTGCCATCAAAACTGTCCAACCAGCACAAACTCTCAGTTTGCTCTTGTTTGTATGCTGTAAGATCATAGAGATCATGATTTACTCAAGTTAAGCCCAACTCTTTTATGAAAAAAAAAAATGGGCCTAGCTAAAGGGAAAGAAGGAAATTTCCCACAAGAATCATTCCAATTTAAATTCTGACTGGATCTTCATAGATCTCAGGTGAAAAGAACTATAAGGAGGAGGGGGAAAGACAGCCTTGGACAGAGCATGGCAAATTGGAAAAGAAATCTGCAACATGGATTCCCCAAAGACAATTAGCTTAATTATTTCCATGGGCATCCACTGCATTTAGTATGTATTGATTGACTTTACTGTTAATTAGACTAAATGACCTTGAGCATTTCTATACAATCATTCTACATTCTACAGAGCATTTATTTTCAGTGGTATCTGAGAGCAATTCAACTCTTATCTTACATGCTAGAAAGAGATTTTTTTTTATATTTAAAGTATGCAAGGGATTTAAGTATATTTAGACATCTGTGGAAAAGGGATAAATGAAGAAAATAAAATATAAATTATTATATAATTTCCTCCAGTTATAAAATTCTGTAATCCTATCATCTACCCCTATACATTTCTTTATACCTATATGTGGGCTTTAAATATCAATTTTGAAAATATATTTGAAGAAAATCAAAGTCTGTGCTGTTCCAGAAAAAATAATTTGAATAAATGAAGTTATAAAGAAACAATTAATTAACTCTTAATTAAGAGAACCTAAAATATGGAGAATCAGTAATTAGACCTGGGCTCCTGAAATGGGCAGAAATGAAATGGGCTACTGGAAACTCTGAGATAGAAGGTAAGTGATCAATGAAGCTAGTAAGAGTATTCTTGCACTGGAGAGGAGGTTGGGCTTCGCAGGTCCCTTCCAAATACACCATTTTTATCATGCACTTGTATTTCTAGTCAAGCAACATGGAAATTAAGATGGAATGTGGCCCAAATGTTGGGGGGATGTGACCAAGGCAAAGAGGAACTCTGTCTGACTTCCTTTGTGTAGAGTATTGGGTGATCCTGTGATGGGATGAATCTTATGGAGTCCAAGACACATACCTGTTTCTGCTACCAACAAACAGAAACTGTTTGTTTCTTGTTTCTGTTACATGCAATGATCACTGTGTAAAGACCTGCTCAACAGTTTCTTTTTGCTCAAGAGCTGACCTACAAACTCTGTGGATGGAGAACCTACAAACATCAGCTCCCTCTCCAAGAGACCTCCATATAGAAACCCAAATGGATCTTCTCATTATTGTTTGTGGTAACTATATTATACATCAAGTATCCTACCTAATTCTTTACAACTGACTTCTTGGGTTAATTTGGAAAGTGGAGATGGCAGGAGAGATGAAACCAGTACAACTGCAGTCTCAATATGGGACAACATGAAGGATAAAACATGCTGAGGGGAGCAGCCAGGGATATCTCAGAGAGTTGTTCATATATGGACTTACACAAGGGCTCCATATTCAACAGGCAACATTCACTTCATAGACAGCTTTACCATTTTGAACTATTGTCAAATTTTGATTATAACTTTCTTGACTCAAAAAATGGGCTATTTGTCTATTTATTATGACAGTTTTCTGACATAGAGCAGCTCTATAGCTTGTTCTTAAAAAATCAGTATATTTCCACCATTCTCTAACAAAGGACAAACAAGTCTGATAATCAAAAAGCCTTGTTGGTCAAATATCTAAAAGAACTTGAGCTTTTACACAAATAATTACATTTCTGTCTAGTGTACTGACAGATAAACATCTGAAAATGTAAGCAAAAAGTCCTCTATTGATAATAGTGCTCAGATTAAATGTAAAGTTGTATAGCACAGTTCATATCATCTGTTATTTGTTTGCTAATATTTCTGAATTCCAAACTGAAGTGTACAAATACATTCACAATATAAATCACTGTGTAACAGCAAATATTCATTTTCCATTAAAAATATACAAAGTCAGTATTACTTAGACATAAGTTAGAGATTACATGTGATCCACTTAATATGGCAATTGATCATTTTTTGTTATGGAAGTTCTGGCATTACAAAAATTAACTACTGTTAAAACATTGCAACCTCCTGATACATAGATATCATTTAATGCTATATGCAAAATGTACAGGAACCAAAATTCAATCAATAGTGTCCTTGAAAAAATCAAAGGCAGTAACAAATTCTGTGAAGAAACATGAAGTAATGTTGTTTACTAAAATTGTATCATCAATGTTAAAACAACTGCAGTTTCTTGACTCTGATACCAACTTTTCCAATGCTGAATTACCAGAAAGAGGAAGAAGATTCCATCCACTTATAAGTCTCACTCCCAGTCTGTCTATGATCTAAAAATAAATTTCAAAATCAATTTTTCCTGTACAGAATATAATAATATTGCCTTTGAAAGAAAACTTATGATAAGAATATCATTGCCTTTTCATTGTTCTAGATATTTGCTACTCTAAGTATATAGTTCCTAGACTAGCAACATCACTATTACCTGGGAGGTGGCTGAATTGTAAACTCTAGGGCCTCATCAGACCTACTGAATTACAATCTGCATTTTAACATGATCTCCAGATGTTTGGAACACACACTAGAGTTTGAGAAGTTCTGTTCCAGATAACATATAATTTGAAAATTATTATGAATATGAATTACTACACTTTTGTAAAAATTTATAATTAATATTGACTGATGACTATAGTAAAGAATAAGATATTGTTGTGATATCAATAACTTTAAGTTGCTTTTGAAAAATCAGTTATATCTCTCATTAAAGTATTACATTTCCCTGATCATCAGTGAAATGTAAAGCAAAACCACAATGAGTTATTACCACACACTTGTCAGGATGGCCATTACAAAAAAACAAAAGATCATAAGTGTTGGTGAGAATGTGGAGAATTTGGAACACTCCTATACTATTGGTGATAAAGAAAAATGGTGCAGCCACTATAAAAAACAGTATAGAGATTTCTCAAAAAATTAAAAATAGAACTACCATATGATCCAGCAATTCTACTTCTAAGTTTTTATTTAAAAAAATGAAATTAGGATCTAGAAAAAATATTTGCACTTCCATGCTCACTGCAAGACATAGTATTATTCAAAAGCAACCAAAATGAGGAAACAACCTAAATGTCCATTGATGGATGAATATATAAGGAAAACATGGTAAATGCACACAGTGGAATATTTAACAGCTTTAAAAAGGGAAATCATTGTTATTTGCAACAGTATGGATGAACCTGCAGAACATTATACTAAGTGAAATAAGCCAGTCATAGAAGAACAAATATGGCATGATTCCACTTATATAAGTAATATAAAATAGCAAGACATATAAAAACATAAAATAGAATGGTGGTTGCCAAAGACTAGGGGGAGGGAAAAGTAGGGAGTTGTTATTCAACAGGTATAAAACTTCAGTTATACAAAATGATTAGGTTCTAGAGATCTGCTGTACAATCTTAGTGACTATAGTTAACAATACTCTGTTGTACACTTAAAATTTTGTTAAGGTAGATCCCATGTTAAATGTTCTTACCACAATTTTTTAAAGTTTTACAACAGCATGGTTACACTATTCATTAAAAGCTATTATGTGCGGAAGACTAAAATCTCAAAAATCAAATGTGTGTATAGAACACTATACTTTCAGCAAGATATATATCCAAATACTTTGGGACATATCTGACCTTTCCAATATTAGTCAGCAGTAGAGAAAATATCTTCTTATAATTAAAATGTATAAATTATATAAAGCCTTAAATGTCACAAAAAGGATGCCACACAAGTCTAGGAACCCTTTCTATAGAAAAGGAGATATTGGGATAGTGAATGACAAAGGAGTAGGGGGACCCTACACTTGGCTTGTCCCCTGAACACAGCTAAATAAATATCAAATCATTATGAACACACAAGAAATTGTTTTGAGGACTAAGAGAACAAATTACACATCTAAAGGTAGAATAATAGCCACACCATGGAAGGTAAAAGCTACAGAGAGTTGATTTGTGGGGAGAAAAGAGCTGCAGGTACAGTGGAGGGGAGCCCTGATTGTGGAAAGAGGAGGGACAGAGAGAGAGAGAATGAGAATGAAAGAATGAAAGTACACATAGGGGATTACACAAGAAAAACTCTTCCCCCAAACCCACTGACTGGGAAAATAAGAGAGGCAGACTACTGCAAGTTTTTATAGGCAGCAGAATTCAAAGTTTAAAAGTGTAAAAGTCCATGCCATTGCCAGGGTCATGCTCAGCAGGCTTAGAAGTGCTCAGATGGGGAAGGAGGACAGAGACCTAGGAGCAGGCAGCATGTTCTAAGGATCCCCTGGGTCACACGGGGAGAAACAATTTTCCTTCTTGGAGCGCATTTGGAAGTGATGGCACGGCTTTTCTGGTGATAAAAGAACTGGTGGTGCCAGTGTGCTGACTTGTTCACTAGCATAGGAACAAAGACACCAGCTGAGATGGGTGCCTAGGTGCACAGTTAGGCATCTTACTCTTGGTTTTGGCTCGGGTCTGATCTTGGGGTCCTGAGATTAACCCCTGGTCTGGCTCCAGGCTCAGTGCAGAATCTGCTGAAGATTCTCTTTCCCTCTCCCTATGCCCCTCTCCTTGTGCTCTCTCTCTCTATCTCTCAAATAAATAAATAATCTTTAAACCAAAAAAAAAAAAAAAAAAGAAAAAAGAAAAAATAATGTTGGCTGAAGCAGCAAACCTTGGTCTTGATGCCAGCATTTTGCTGTGCTTTACCATAAACTCCGAACCACTGCACACTCATGCTACCATTTTAGGGGACAAACTGGCTCTGGCCACAGCGCAGTAAGACCCTCTTCCAGAAGATCAGTGCAGTTCTGTGCTGAGCAGGTCCCTAAAATTTCATATTTTGAAACTAAGCCATGCACCTTAGACAAAACATGGGAGTACTGTGCTACCTGGCAGGGAGACAGCTCAGACACAGACAGGGTGAAGGCAAGGATCTGATGAAAGTAGGGTACACAAGTGGGGTGATTGTTTGCTCTTATGTGAGGGCTTCCTAAAGAGTAGCAGATGTGAACTCCCTGCTCTGGGACGAGAGGGTGGGGAGATGCCATTTACCTCCCAACCCATTGGCACTGACCAACTTCAGTGAGCAACATGGCACCACCCAGAGGAAGCCTGAGGTGCTTATACCAACTGACACCCCTTCTGCCCCCCACTAGGTGCATCTCCACTAGGGTAAGTCTACTTGAGAATCAGTGCAGCAGGTCCCTCCCCCAGAAGACCAGCACAAACCCCTTACACACACCAAATCTATTGATTATAGAGTGCTGCAAAGCTTCAGCTCTAGGGGAAATAGGGTCTGATTTCCTATCTTTTTTATCTACTTCTTTTAACAAGCAGACCAAAAAATGCCTAGTTAATTCTTGCCACACAATGGACAAGGTCCAAACACCCACCACTACAGGCAAGGAGAAAGTCTATAGAGAACTGATTTAAGAGAAGGAGCAGCCAAAACACAACAGCAGAGTGCACACTCTGAAACACCTCCTGAAGCACCAGCCCCAAGGAAGCATAGGACCTTTTCTTAATATAGCCATTACTCTCAGGAGCAAGAATATAACAGGCTTTCTTAGCAATCACACAAAAAAACAGTGACCCAGGCAAAATGACAAGGTGGAGGAATTCACCCTAAAAGAAAGAATAGGAAGAAGTCACAGCCGGGGATTTAATCAATACAGATACAAGTAAGATGTCTGAACCAGAATTTAAAACGATAATCATACAGATACTAGCTGGGCTTGAGAAAAGCAGAGAAGACCCTAGAAAATCCTTTGTTGCAGAGATAAAAAAACTAAAAACCAGTCAGGCCAAAATAAAAAATACTATAAAAGAGATACAAAACTGAATGGATGCAAAGACAATGAAGATGGACAAAGCAGAGGAACAAACCAATGATATAGAAGATAAAAATTGTGGAAAATAATGAAGTTGAAAAGAAGAGGGAAAAAAGGTATTGGATCACAAATGTAGACTTAAGGAACTCAGCCTCAGCAGCTCCTTAAATCATAACAACATTCATATCATAGAAATCTGAGAAGAAGAAGAGAGAGAAAATGGGGCAAAAGGTTTATTTGAGCAAATTATAGCTGAAAACTTCCTTAATCAGGGGAAGAAAACAGACTTCAAAATCCACAAAAGCACAGAAAACTCCCATTAAGTTCAATAAAAGCCAGTCATCACCAAGACATATCATAGGAAAATTCCCAAAATATACAGACAAAGAAAGAATCCTGAAAGCAGCAAATGAAAAAAATCCTTAACCTACCATGGAAGACAGGTCATATTTGCAGCTGATCTGTCCACAGAGATTTAGCAAGGCAGAAGAGAGTGGCATGATATATTCAATGTGGTGAATGGGAAAAATATGAGGTCAAAAAAATAACTTATCCAGTAAGGCTGTCATTCAGAATTGAAGGGGAGAAAGAGTTTCCCAGGCAAAGAAAAACTAGTTTGTGACCACTAAACCAGGCCTGCAAGTAATATTAAAGGAGACTCTTTGAGTGGGGAGAAAAAGATCAAAAGCAACAAAGAGTAGGAAGAAACAGAAAACATCACAAGAAACACCAATTTCACAGGTAACACAACAGTACTAAACTCTTTCAATAAGCACTCTGAATATAATCAGACTAAACCAATCAGAAGCCATAGGGTGTCAGAACATATTAAACAAACAAACAAAAAGATTCAGGGGCACCTGGGTGGTGCAGTGTATTAAGTGTTCAGTTGGTTTTAGCTCAGGTGGTAATCACAGGGTCATGAGATGGAGCCCAACAATGGGCTCAGCATGAAGTTAGCTTGAGACTCTCTCTCCCATTCCTTTTCCCCTCCCCTCGATCTAAAATAAATAAACAAATCTTTAAAAAATATACCCATCTATATGCTGCCTATAAGAGACTCATTTTAGACCTAAGGATACCTGCAGATTCAAAATGAGGAGATGCAGAACCATCTATCATACTAATGGATGTCAAAAGAAAGCTGGAGTACCCATACTTACATTAGGCCAAATAGATTTTAAACCAAAGACTGTAGCAAGAGATGAAGAGGGCACTATGGCATAATTAAGGGGTCTTAATGTAAAGGTCTTTACAGTAAGACCCCTTAATTATGCCAAAACCCCTTAATTATGTCAAGAAGATCTAACAATTGTAAATATTTATACCCCCACCTTGGGAGCACCAAAACATATATATCAATTAATAACAAATATAAAGAAACTCATTTGTAACAATTCAATAATAATAGAGGACTTTAACACCTCACAGTGATATACAGATCATCTAAGCAGAAAACCAACAAGGAAACAATGGCTATGAATGAAACACTGCGCCAGATGGACACAAATATATACAGAAAATTTCATCCTAAGGCCTCAGGATACCCATTCTTTTTGAAAGCACGTGGAACATTCTCCAGAGTAGATTATATACTGGGTCAGAAATCAGCTCTCAAGAAGTACAAAAAACATGAGATCATGCCATGCATATTTTCAGACCACACCACTATGAAACTATAGTTAACCACAATAAAAATTGGAAAAACTACAAATACATAGAGGCTAAAAACATCCCATTTAAGAATGAATGGGTCAACCAGGAAATTAAGAAATTTTTAAAAACATGGCAGCAAATGAAAATGAAAACACAATGGTCCAAAACCTTTGAGATACAGCAAAGGCCATCCTAAGAGGAAAGTATACAGTGATACAGGCCTACTTCAAGAAGCAAGAAAAGCCCTAAATATGCAACCTAACTTTACGCCTAAAGGAGCTAGAAAAGGAACAGCAAATGAAGCCTAAAGCCACAAAAAGAAGAATAACTATTAGAGAAGAAATAAGCAATAGAGAAACAAACAAAAAATAGAACAGATCAATAAAAAGAAACAAAAAAATAGAACAGATCAATAAAATTAAGATCAATAAAATTAAGAGCTGGTTCCTTGAAAGATTAATAAAATTGGTAAACCTCTAGCCAGACTTATCAAAAACAAAAGAGAAAGCACCCAAATAAATAAAATTATGAATGAAAGGGGAGAGACCACAACCAAACCACAGAAATACAATTATGAGAGACTATTATGAAAATTTATATGCCAGCAAATCTAACAACCTGAAAGAAATGGACAAATTCCTAGAAACATACAAACTACCAAAATTGTAACAGGAAGAAATAGAAAACCTAAACAGACCCATATGCAGCAAAGAATTTGAATCAAAAATCTCCCAATGGATCTCCAGGACTAGACGATTTCCCAGGGGAATTCTTTTAAATTTTTTTTAAGATTTTATTTTATTCATGAGAGACACAGAGAGAGGCAGAGACACAGGCAGAGGGAGAAGCAGGCTCCATGCAGGAAGCCCGATGTGGGACTTGATCCCAGCACTCCGGGATTACTCCCAGAGCCAAAGGCAGATGTTCAACCGCTGAGCCACCCAGGCATCCCCCCAGGGGAATTCTATCATACAGTTGAAGAAGAGTTAATACCTATTCTTCTCAAATTGCTCCAAAAAATATAATAATAATAATGGAAGGAAAACTTCCAAACTCATTTTATGAGGCCAGCATTACCTTGATTTCAAAACCAGACAAAGACCTCCACTAAAAAGGACAGATCAATATCCCTGATGGACATGGATGCAAAAATTCTCAGAGATACTAGCAAATCAAATCCAACAGTATATTAAAACAATTATTCACCATGATCAAGTGGAATTTATTCCTGGGCTGTAGGGGTGGTTCAATATTTGCAAATAAATCACCATGGTATACTACTCAATGAAAGAAATGATCCTCTCAGTAGATGCAGAAAAGCATTTGACAAAATACAGCATCCTTTCTTGATTAAAAACCCTACAACAGGGCAGCCCCCGTGGCGCAGCAGTTTAGAGTCGCCTGCAGCCCGGGGTGTGATCCTGGGAACCAAGGATCGAGTCCTGCATTGGGCTTCCTGCATGGAGCCTGCTTCTCCCTCTGCTTGTGTCTCTGCCTCTCTCTCTCTCTCTCTCTCTCTCTCTCTCTCTCTCTCTCTCTCTCAATAAATAAATTAAAAAATCTTTCAAAAAAAAAACAAAACAAAACAAAACCCTACAACAAAGTAGGGATAGAGGGAACGCACTTCAACATCATAAAAGCCATATATGAAAATCCACAGCTAATATCATCTTCAATGGTGAAAAACTGAGAGCTTTTCCTCTATAGTCAGAAACAAGATAGGGATGACCATTCTTACCATAACTATTTAACATAATACTGGAGTCTTAGCCCCAGCAATCAGGAAGGAAGAAAGGAGGGAGGGAGGGAGGGAGGGAAAGAAGGAAGGAAGGAAGAAGAGAGAGAGAGAAGAAAGAAAGAAAAAGAAAGAAAGAAGAAAGAAAGAAAAAGAAAGAAAAGAAAGAAAAAGAAAGAAGAAAGAAAGAAAGAGAAAGAAAGAAAGAAAGAAAGAAAGAAAGAAGAAAGAAGAAAGGAAGGAAGGAAGGAAGAAAGGAAGGAAGAAAAAGAAAGAAAGAAAGAAAGAAAGAAAGAAAGAAAGAAAGAAAGAGAAAGAAAGAAAGAAGAAAGAAAGAAGAAAGAAACCAAATTGGCTAGGAAGAAGTCAAATTTTCACTATTTGCAGATAAAATGATACTGTATGTAGAAAACCCAAAAGACCCCACCAAAAAATTGCTAGATATAATACATGAATTCAGCAAAGTCACAGGATGTAAAATCCCTATACAAAAATGTGTTACATTTCTATACTCCAATAGTGAAGCAGCAGAAAAATAAATCAAGGAATCTATCCCATTTGCAACTGCATCAAAAACAAGAAGATAGGGATGCCTGGGTGGCTTAGTGGTTGAGTGTCTGCCTTCAGCTTAGGTCATGATCCCAGGGTTGTGGGATCAAGTCCAGCATCAGGCTTCCCATGGGGAGCCTGCTTCTCCCTTCCCTAGGTCTCCAACTCTCTCTCTGTATCTCTCATGAATAAATAAATTCTTTAAAAAAACACAATAAGATACCTAGGAATAAACCTAACCAAAGAAGTAGAAGATCTGTACTCTGAAAACTATAATTCACTTATGAAAGAAATTGAAGAGGATACCAAGAAATGGAAAAACATTCCATGCTCATTGATTGGAATAACAAACATTTAAATGGTCTATATTACCCAAAGTAATCTACACATTTAATACAATCCCTATCAAAATACCAACAGCATTTTTCACAGAACTTCAAAAAAAATCCTAAAATTTGTTTGGAATCACAAAAGATCTGAATAGCCAAAACAACCTTGAAAATGGAAAGCAAAGCTAGAGGCATCATGATTCCAGACTTCAAACTACACTACAAAGTTGTAGTCATCAGGACAGTATGGTACTGGCACAAAAACAGACACAAGATCAATGGAACAGAATAGAAAATCCAGAAATGGACCCACAACTATATGGTCAACTAATCTTCAACAAAGCAAGAAAGAATATCCAATGAAAAAAAGACCATCTCTTCAACAAATGGTGTGGGAAAACTGGAGCACTTTCTTATAACATATAAAAAATAAATTAAAAATGGATGAAAAACCCATATGTGAGACAGGAAACCATCAAAATCCTAGAAGAAAAAAAAATCCTAGAAGAAAACCCAGGCAGCGACCTGTTTGACCTCAGCCATAGCAATTTCTTACTAGGCATGCTGTCAGAGGCAAGGGAAACAAAAGCAAAATGAACCACTGGTACTTCATCAAGGTAAAAATGTTCTGCACAGCAAAGGAAACAATCAACAAAACTCAAAGGCAGCCTATAGAATGGGAGAAGATATTAGCAAATGGCATATTTAATACAGGGTTAGTATCCAAAATCTATAGAAAACTTATAAAACTCAACACCCAAAATAACAAATAATCCATTTAAGAAAATGGGCAGAAGACACAGACATTTTTCCAAAGAAAACATACAGAGGGCCAACAGACACATGAAAAGATGCTCAACATCACTCATCATCAGAGAACTACAAATCAAAAACATGAGATACCACCTCACACCAGTCAGAATGGCTAAAATCAACAACACAGAAAAGAGCAGACATTGACAAGGATGTGGAGAAATGGGAACCCTTTGACACTATTGGTGGGAATGCAAACTGGTGCAGCCACTCTGTAAAACAGTATGAAGTTTCCTCAAAAAGTTAAAATAGAACTACCCTATGATCCAGCAATTACATGACTAGGTATTTACCCAAATGATACAAAAATACAGATTCAAAAGGTTACATACACCCTTATGTTTATAGCAGCATTATAAGCAATAGCCAAACTATGGAAAGAACCCAAATGTCCATCAACTGATGAATGGATAAAGATGTGGTATATATGCGTGTGAGTGTGTGTGTGTGTGTGTGTGTGTGTGTATATGAATTGGAATATTACTCAGACATCAAAAAAATGAAATCTTGCCATTTGCAATAATTTGGATGAAGCTAGAATGTATTATGCTAAGTGAAAGAAGTCAGAGAAAGATAAATATCACATGATTTCATTCATATGTAGAATTTAAGATACAAAACAGATGAATATATGGGAAGGGGAAAAAAGAGAATGGGAAGCAAACCATAAGAGACTCTTAAGGATAGAGAACAACTGAGGGTTGATGGGGGGAGGTGGGTTAAGGATGGGTTAAGTGAGTGATCAGTATTACAGAGGGCACTTGTTACGATGAGCACTGGGTGTTATATGTAAGTGATGAATCATTAAATTCTACTCCTGAAACCAATATTTCACTATATGTTAACTAACTAGCATTTAAATAGTAATTTGAAAAAGAAAACACCAAAACCAAAAAGTACAAACAAAAAAGTAGAAAAGGAGATATTGGTGAAAATAAGCATCCCATCTATCATAATTTAATTTCAATGAAAGCAAGATGTTTTTGAAATAATTTTATATCCCAGGGGCTATTTTTCCCAAGTTTGATTAAAAATTCAAAACACTGGGGCATCTGGGTTGCTAAGTCAATTAGGCATCAGGCTCATGATTTCAGCTCAGGTCTTGATTCCGTAGATCATGAGATAGGTCCCCATGTTGGGCTCTGCACTCAGAGGGGAACCTGCTTGAGATTCTTGTTCTCTCCCTCTCCTTCTGCCCCTCCTCCCTCTCTCAACAAAAATACAGAAAAATTAATAAATATTTAAAATTTTTTTAAATAAGCACTTGACGGGATGAGCACTGGGTGTTATTCTGTATGTTGGCAAATTGAACACCAATAAAAAATAAATTTATTATTTAAAAATTTTTTAAATAAAAAATTAAAAATAAATAAAATTAATTTTAAAATTCAAAACATCTATTATTTTATGTTTAAAATTCAATTTGCATTAAGTCCTAAGGAATGGTTTTATGTTTGTAATATTTCTTATTATTGAGGAAGATGCAATTTTTTTCTAATTTGCACAAAAGCAGGAAAAGAGCCAGTGACAGCCTTGGAGGTAGCATAGTACACAGGAGACAGCACTGCAAAAGAATTAAGAGCCAGCCCTGAGGCCTAAATTTAGTTGCCAGCTTCATACTTATTAGCTGATAGGTCCATGCCCTCCCTTCTGTCTTAGTTTCTTCATTGGCACTGTGGGACCGAGATTGTTTAAATAATTATTAAATGTTAATATATAAAGCACTTAATACCTGGTGCATAACAATTAATGAATATTAGCTGTTGCTCTTATTATTATCTTTATTGTAATTTAAAGTGCACATTGCAGGGATGCCTGGGTGGCTCATGGTTGAGCATCTGCCTTTGGCTCAGGGCATGATCCCAAGGTCCTGGGATTGAGTCCTGTATTGGGCTCCCCACAGGGAGTCTGCTTCTCCCTCTGCCTATGTCTCTGCCCCTCTCTCTGAGTCTCTCATGAGTAAATAAATTTTAAAAATCTAAAAATAAATAAAATAAAGTGCATATTGCAATTCTTAAACTCTAATGAGCATGCAACGATGATATCTGTTACTTTTATCATAATCATCGTATCCCAGGAAATTTCAGGGAAATGAGATGGGGGAAAGCAACCCTCTTGTTGAAACTTTGATGTGAACATAGCATGTCACTGATCACAATTTTGAAAGGATAAGGTTTTTTCATTCATCTCAAAAGTCAGGAATACATTAAGAATACTGTAACTTTTCTTCTTAATACTCATCTTGCCTCTGCTTTCAGAAAAATCTAGTTCACTCATAATTATTCCATTCATTAAAATACTAAATGCTCAAGAAACACTGGTGAATAAAACATGATTCCTGATCTAAAGAATCACCCATTAACAGAGGTAATTATTAATGTGGATAATAGCACAGTAGCTAAATAATCAGTAGCCTTTTCACTACTGAAGGCTTTAAATTCCAGAAACAGAGTAATCAAATAGAAAAAGACTGGCTCCAGGAAGATCCTCAAGGGTAGGACTCACTAACTTATTCTTTGATGTTTGTCCTATGGCTGGACTTCTCTGGTACCATAACTTGGACAAATATTTTTAGAAAAGAAAAATCTTGATTGGCAAATTATCCTAGAAATGGTATTCTTGTGTCCTATGACAGCTGGAGGGTCTATTAGGAGTGACAAAGAGGTTTGATCTAGTGGAAACATTGTTGCACTAACTCTATTATCATATTACTATTTCCCCCATTGAGTGATGAGGTACATCCTTGCAGCCACACTTTAGGATTTCAGTATCCAAATCATCACTTCAGAGTTAGGGTATAATATCTTAGCTAATGAGCTGTTTTCACATTCCAGATAGAGTGACTTGAGGGCTTTAAGAAGCTTCCTAGGTTTTATTTGCTTGGATTATTTAAACAAAGCAGCTACTGAGTATCATGGCTATCATAATAGTGAATAACCACAGAGACAGACTTGGGATCCTTTAGGGGCAGACACCTCCTATCACCCAGTCCCCACATATTTCTGATATATTCCCAGAGAAGTGCCATGGGTAGCTATGACCATCAACTCCAGGGCTGGCATCTACCTCAGGAGACAGGTAGACAGGCTGCTCCAGAAGTCCCTCAGCAGGCATCTCACTATCACTTCAGTAAACAGATTGTCATATTTTATCTGACTAAGCCTTATATGCTTTTGAATTTTACTTTAAATTTGTTTTCAGTGGTGAAAATAACATCCTAACTGCTTTGATGGTTCTCCTCCCAACAGTGGTCTGACTCCATTCCCCCTATTTTACTTTGTTTCTCTTAGCTCATCTTTTGGATTCGTAGGAATTTCAGTCAAAAAAGGCTGACTCAAAATTGAAGATAGCACAAAGAAATGGAAAAACATTCGATGCTCATGGATTGGAAGAACAAACTTTATTCAAATGTCAATAATACCCAAAGCAATCTATACATTTACAGCAATCCCATCAAAATACCAACTGCATTTTTCACATAACTGGAGTAAAAAATCCTAAAATTTATAAGGAATCGAAAGACCCCAAGTAGCCATGGCAACCTTGAAAAATAAAAGCAAAGCTGGAGGCATCACAATTCCAGACTTCAAGCTATATTACAAAGTTGTAGTCATCAAGACAGCATGGTACTGGCACAAAAATACACAGATCAATGAATAGAATAGAATAAAAAATCCAGAAATAAGCCCATAATTATAGGGTCAATTAATCTTCAGCAAAACAAGAAAGAATATCCAATAGGAAAAAGTCTCTTCAACAAATGATTTTGGGAAAACTAGATAGCTAAATGCAAAACAAACTGTGGACCACTTTCTTACACCATACACAAAAATAAACTCAAAATGGATCAAATACCTAAATATGAGACCCGAGGGATGCCTGGGTAGCTCAGCAATTGAGTGTCTGCCTTTGGCTCAGGGCATTATCCCACGGTCCCGGGATTGAGTCCCACATGGGCTCCCTACATGGACCTGCTTCTCTCTCTGCCTGTGTCTCTGCCTCTCTCTTGTTTGTCTCTCATGAATAAATAAATAAAATCTTTTATAAATAAATAAATAAATAAATAAATAAATAAATAAATAAGAGACCTGAAACCATTGAAATCTTAGAGGAGAACATAGGCAGAAATGTCTTGCACATTGACTGTACCAACAGTTTTCTAGGTATGTCTCCTAAGGCAAGGGTAATAAAAGCAAAAATAAACTATTAGGACTACATCAAAATAAAAAGCTCTGAACAGCAAAGGAAGCAGTCAATAAAACTAAAAGGCAACCTATGGACTGGGAGAGATATGTGCAAATAACTTATCCAATAAAGGATTCATATCCAAAATAAATAAAGAACTTTTACAACTCAACACACACACACACACACACACACACAAAATCACAAATAATCCAATTAAAAACTGGGCAAGAGGGATCCCAGGGTGGCTCAGCGGTTTAATGCCTGCCTTTGGCCCAGGGCGTGATCCTGGAGTCCTGGGATCAAGTCTCACATCGGGCTCCCTGCATGGAGCCTGCTTCTCCCTCTGCCTGTGTCTCTGCCTCTCTCTCTCTCTCTCTCTCTCTCTCATGAATAAATAAATAAAATCTTTAAAAAAAAAACTGGTCAAGAGACATTTCTCAAGAAAAGGCATCCAGATTGTCAACAGACACATGAAAAGATGCTCAACACCACTTATAATTGGGAAATGAGAATAAAAATCACAATAAGATATTACCTAACACTTGTAAGAATGGCTAAAATCAAAAGCACAAGGAAAAAGTGCTGGCAAGGTCGTGGGAAAAAAAGGAGCCCTTGTGTGCTATTGGTGGCAATGCAAACCAGCGCAGCCACTGTGGAATATTATGGAGGTTCCTCAAAAAGTTAAAAATTGAACCTACCCTACATTCCAGTAATCACACTACTAGATAGGTATCCAAAGAATACAAATACACCAATTCATATATGTACACTATGTATATAAAAGCATTATTTACAATAGCCATATTATAGAAGAAGCTCAAGTGTCCATCAATGAATGGATAAAGAAGAGGTAGTATATATGGATATACATATATATATATATATATACACATATATTGCATGTATATATGTTTGATATGAATACATATATTCATATATATGTATGGTATATATGGTGGTATATAAGGATATACATATATATATCCATATATTCATATATATGTATATATATGAGTATTATTCATCCATAAAAAAGAATGAAATCTTGCCATTTGCAATAACATAGAAGGTGTTAGAGAAATGGAACTAAGCAAAATAAGTCTGTTAGAGAAAGACAAATACCATATGATTTCACTCGTGTGGAATTTAAGAAACAAATGAGCAAAGGAAAAAGAGAAACCAAGCAGACTATTAACTGTAGATAACAAACTGATGGTTACCAGAGGGAGAGGCAGTGGGGGATGGTGAAATAGGTGATGGGGATTAAGGAGTGCACTTGTGATGAGAACTAGGTGACGTATGGAATTGTTGGATGACTATATTATAAACTATGCTAACTAAATGTTAGCTAAACTAACTAAACTGTATGCTAACTATACTGGAACTAAAATTCTAAAATGATAAACATCAAAAAAGAGGCTGACTTGAAGGAGTGGGGATAATGGCTACAGATAAGCAGTGATGAGTAAGAAATGAGTTCTGTATGTTTTATGGATTGGATGTTTGTGTTCCCCTTCCAAGTTCCTATGTTGAAGCCCCAGTCCCCAGTGTGGTACTATTTGGAGATGAGACCTTAGGAAGATAATTTGGATTGAAAGAAACTGTAAGGATGGGACCTTATGATGCAATTAGTACTCTTATAGGAAGAGACACAAAAGAGCTCACATATGTGTGTGTGTGTGTGTGTGTGTGTGTGTATATATACATCAAGAAAAGGCCATGGGAAGACATGAAGAGGAGGCAGTCGTCTAAAAGCCAGGGAGAGTCCTCACCAGGAAAAAGTGAATTGTCTGGCACCCTGATCTTAGACTTCTCAGCCTCCAGAACCGTGAGAAATAAATTTCTGTTGTTTAAACCACCCAGTCTATAGTATCTTATTATGGCAGCATGACTAATACAGCATGGAATAGAATTGATGCTATTTATCTGAATATCATTGTAAATCTTTAATATTCTAGGTCCTCCATTAGCACTGGAGGATGTCCGGAATTATTTGCTCATTTATATGTAAAATCTTACAGAATTTTGGAAGCTATGCTATGCTCAGAAATGCCTATAATTGACACTCTTATTACATCAAAAACAGAATTGTCTTAGAAATTTTAAGCTGTAGTCATCATAAACTTAAGTATGAGCCAGTTTCATGATGCATTAGGAGATTAACCATAAGAACCCAATGCAAAGAAGTTCAAATGTAATATTAATTTAGCTAAAACAATTATTTTCAATCATTCAACAAATTTAATGAAATTCCTTCTATCTAGGTGTGGTACTAGATGCTGTCTATTTAAATGCATGTATGCAATGAGAATAAGAAATCAGTGTGAAAAGTAAGGCATGAACCCCACCACTAATGGATCTAATCTCGTACATCCAAAAACCCATAAAATATGCATCTGAATAAGCCTCTGCAATAATTAATTTGCCTACATCTATTATAGACATATTCATTATTGACTCCATTTTTCAAATTCTTACTCATTTATTATGACTTTAAATCCACGATGTAAAATACATGTCCTTATTCCAAAAGCGAGAATTTTTCCAAGTATAGAAATAGGAATCAATTTGATTTTCAGAGTTAATACTAGTAACATGTCTTTGCAAAAAAAGGGAAAAAAAGGCTGAGCTCAAAAGTTTTTCACTTAGATACAAAAACAGACTATTCAAAGGCTTGCAAACTGCATTCAAGACTCTGTTGGAGATAATGAGACACCAGCTGCTTGTCACTCATTTACAGAGTTTTATGTAGCAGAAGAATGATCAAATATCCCTTCAGAGCTAGTTGTGCCATCTATTTTTCTGTAGTGCATGGTACAAATTCATACATTTCTTTTAGGAACTAAATACAATTTTTTATTAAAAGAAATATGCTTTTTGGATATATTCAATCTCTTAATAACATCTTCTGGCAAGGAAAATATATTTTCCCCTTCATAGAGTATTTGAGTTTATGAGCTTATTCATACCTGTTTCACAACTGTTTAAAAAAGAAAAAAGAAGAGGTAAACTTCAGCATCATCTCCACCTGTGCCTACAGGAAAATAAAATAAAAGTGCAGTAACAGCAGCAAAATGGGTTGGGATATAAAGAAATGCCTCCTCCACCAGGAAAGGAGTGAGCTAGTGTCTATGGAATCAAAAGTGAATTTTGGAGACATGATATTGTCATAGCTAACCTCCCACTGTGAGATATCTTTCATGCCCTAAAAATATACAGGGAATCTTACCTCAAGAAAAACAAAACAAAACAACAACAACAACAAAAAAGCAAAAAATAAAGTCTGTTCAGATAGTGACTTATTTTAGGACAATTCAAAACTAGAGTGTGTGACATAAACTCTTATTTACCTGTAAAAGTCAGGAAGTAAGGTTATAAATTCTAGATATTGTTCCATAATAAGATTTTGGGGACCTAGTATACTGTCCCTGGTGAATATTTCCATTTTAAGAGAGGACCATAGCAAGAGGGCAATGCTTTGCTGAGAGCGGGTTACTATAAATGGAGTTAAAATCAAGTGAGAGGAAAGGTTTGTTTGTTTGCTTGCTTGCTTGTTTGTTTAGGGAGAGAGTTGTTTGAGGAGTTTTCAGTGTTCATAGTAGAAACTATCTTTTCAATATCCCACTATTTCCTCTTTTAGCAGTTAGCTTTGTCCATCTCTTCTAATGAATGGGTAGAGATAGTAGGAATAAAAATAATAATACATAACATATTGATGTTTATTAATGTTAATAGACTAACATGCATTGCACATTGATCTAAACATTTTGCATGCATTGTCATGTAATCCCCATTGTTATTCCCCATTTAAAGATGAAGATAGTGAAAATACAAAGAAATGAAAAATGCTTCCAAAGAACTGGGACTCAAAATCAGAAAGTGTTAAACTAGAACATGACTGCTAAGAATTGGTGGCCACAGACCCACAGGAAAAATTAAGCAGCCCATAGGTACCTGTGAAGCATGGTTCTAGGCCTTTGCCTTTGGCTAAAGCCATCAGAGATATCCTGCTCTTTTCTCTGACCCTCTTCTCCCTCCCTGGGCCAGGGTCTGCCTTCACAGTTTATCCAGCTGCTCAATGCTCATCACCACTACATCATACTCCTTCTTCCAACCTTTCTTTCTCCTTCCCCTGCACCAGATCTGCCCCTCAAAAAGGAAACAAAGTAAGGTAGTGTTCCTGTCCTGGGAGATTCCAGGCGAAAGTTAGTTACTCTAATTAACCATTATTGGTGTTCTTACTACAACCACTTTAAACTTTCATACTAAACCATAACCGTTTTCCATTTCACCAATGTTCACAATGTGAGAGTCTCTGAAAAGTATAAATAGTGCTTTTAGAGAGCAATTTGTTTTGGAATCCAGGTTCACAGAATTTTGAAGGTAGGAAAGATCTTAGTGGTCACCTGGTATTTCCTCCTCACCATAGAGTCCAGGGAGCTCTAGTGACCTACCTACAGTTTCACAGTTTGTTCTTCCAGAAATAAGGCACAGATTTTCTGACTTCCTATCTGATTTATTCAACAAAAATTTAACAGGTGCTTTTTCAAATATTAGGGACTGAGGGTACAAACAGAACATAAAATCTTGTGCTCTTTCTACTCTGTTTCTTGGTCAGAGTCAGATTGTAAACATTTTTTATGATGAGAACATCCTCAGCTGCTAAAAAAAAAAAAAAAAAAAGCGATGTCTTCAGAGTCACACCAAGAAAGTTCTTTGAGAAGAGCAACGTTTCTCTTTCTTTTACAATAGAGTTAGATGTGAATATGAACTTTTGGAGCAGACAAGGCCTTCATGAAATATTTATTCATATATTCATAAGATAGTCCAAACCCTTTTATATTACCAGTGAAATCAACAGGAATCAATGAGGCTACCTGGTTTCACGTTCTTTCCGCAACATCTGTGCATTCTGCCTTCTTCTGATTGGAAGCAAAACAAATTTTTCAAAATAAAGAAAGAGTATGAGATTCTAAGATGCCATGCTTCCCAATCACAGAGACTTTTTTGCGAGTTTCATCTGGGGAAGAAGGATGAATCAGAAGAGAAAGAAGCATGAGGACACTACATGTCTTCTTCTTCTGACAACAAAGTTTTTTTTTATGTTGGCTGAGAAAGGAAAGAAATGAAAAGACAGGATTAAAGAATCACTGCCTGAGCAAATGACAGGCATGATACAATCTGATTGGTTTCTGCTGCCAACTGTAAGAAGTTATAGGATCTTTTGACCCAGAACTGGTTGTTGTTTCTGAACTGTGGAAAATCTAACAGAACCCTGACTCCAAGATCAAGATTAAAGATGGAAAGGTTTTCCAGTGCCCCTGGTCAATGTTGACACCCAATAATAACAATGCTACAATGAGTACTTTTTTAGAGAACAAAAACCTGCAACAGGTACAATCTTTTTTGTACTTTCCTTTCTAAACATGCAGCTAGTCTTACATTTTGACATTGTTTTCTATATAACATTATCATTGCTTCTTGCCTTCTCCTTGAAACTGGCTATTCATTATTAGCTGATATTTGGAGACCAAGCTTCAATGTGGAATATATCCCACTGATGTACATTTGACAATCCCCTCCCTATCAGAGATGCCCCATAGTGAAAACAACATAACTGTTAGTGAGGGGTTAAAACCAGTCTCGAGTCATTTCTCAGGCTTTGTGATATGCAGGAGAGCCTAAATGAAAACATGAATAATGCTTTTTAATATACCAAAGGCTGACTGACTTAAGTTGTTTTTCTCCATGTTCAAACCAAATCACAATAGGGTAAGTATTTTATGCAATTCAAAATCCATTTCAAGACATACCAACACTAAATTATGAATACTTTAAATAATGAAAACTTGCATAAAAATATTACTTTCATGCCCACAAAAGTAGTAAATAATGGATAAAAAATAGACTCCTTCCAAACTATGAATATTCTAGAAAATAATTTAGTAATCAGAATGGAAACAGTTACTTGGCATGGAAGTGGCTATTGAAGTGAGAATATCAAAGACTGGCTTTATATTTTGGTAGTGAAGATAAGATAACTACCTCTTGTGATTATTTTATTCAAAAATATCTATTGAACTCTGTGTGCCAATCATTTTCATATGAGACTAGATCTAATATTTATTGAGCACCCACTATGTAACAGGCACTCTACATATTGACTTCACTAAATCCTCATGACAATTCTTTGAGGCAAATATTGGTTTGACTCATTGAAATTTCCATTTTTATGGGTCATAAAGGTCGAATGTTGGAAAATTCTTAGAGTCTGACCTGAATGTTAATATTTTTATTTTATAGGTGGCTCAGAGAAAATAAATAAGTTGAAGTTTATACAGCAAATACATAGAGGTGTTGGGACTTCAACCCAGACTCTTAACACCCCACCACACCTGAGTTTATCTTAAATAATTGTTATTTAATTCAAAGGATCCCACAACCCTCCAAACTATAAATCAATTGTCCCACCCCTACTCAAGCCAAAACAACTGAATGGTTTATGTCTTGTCTTCAATTTACAGATTCGAGTCTATTACCTTCTTTCTCTATAAATCTATTGCTGTTCTTTCTTTAGCTTCATTATGACTATAGTCATTGTATTTTCTGAACCCAAATTTGGGACACGTGATCAGAGAAAAACACAGGTATTCATGAGGAAAAGGATATAAAATAATGATGATTGATACTATTATAAGAAATTCTGGAAGAACGTTCAGTATAAACATCACCTGCACACTGTAGTATAATTGTTTTTTAGGTGACTGGCACATTCTACTTGTGTCTCCCTTAGGGCAGATTTTATTTTACTGCTGTTTGTGGAACATCTGTAACTTTGCACAGAAAAACACCAGAGCACTTCTAGTGGTAGGTTGGCAGAGGCAATCAGAAGTACAGTGGCTGGGAGCATGCTAAAGAACAGGACTGACATTCTTCTTTCTTTCCAAAACTGTAGGAGTATTGAGCATTCATAGAACAACTATTTATCAAGTACTTCTTATGCATTAGGTATCTTGTTAGATGCTATATAATATATCTGGGAGGCTACTAAGAAAAGGGGAAAATCTGATTAAGTCTTGAAAGTAAATTAGGCAGAGAGAATAATAAAGATCCATGGTCTCAAACTAGCATGGATCAAAATAACTGGGAAGGCTATAAACACATAGATTACTGGGTCCACCCCAGAGTTTCAGATTCAGTGGATATGAGGTGAGGCCCAAGAATTTGCATTTTAAACAAATTCCCAAATTATGCTCATGCTGTTGATCTAGCAACCATTCTTTGAGAACCACTTATATGGACCATTGAAGATTAAGGAAGTAGAATAAGCAATACCATAGATGATGGAGTTAACATAAGGAGTCTGGCCTGTCTGGAATATAAATATAGCTATTAAACTACTCTGAGTTGTCCCCTCCCAAGACAATATACCTCACTGCAACCTGGGGGAATTCTCCTAGATCAGATCCACCTGCCATCAAGCACAACCTTGGCATCTGGCAGCTGCCAACCATTATCAATCCAAGTTAAAGCCTTAGGCAAGTATCCGACAGGAGTCATTCCCTTACCTCCAATATTATTATAGTTGATCTTTTTTGAATTGTTTATTAAGGCCAATTAAGTCTTGAGGCCTCACTGAAAAAAAAAAAAGGTGCTCAAGTGTCTTGGTGCTTTATAAGACTTTTTAAGAACTCTTACATTGTAATGAAGCTATATAAAGCTAAAAGAAAGTTATCACTTTCACAACTATTTACAATATTGTTTCCAAAAATTTGTAGAAATCAAATTTTCTAATTGTCCCCCTGCTAATGCCAATCTTTACTCTGTCACTTCCTGGTTCTCTGGTGATCTTAACTTCAAATGATACAAGACATTTTTCTCACAGTCTCTCACTAATAACAGGTCTCTGTATATCTAAGCCTCATCTTGTATTGTTGATTTAAACAAAATGAGAAATTTGAGGCTTAATCAATATTTCCCATATTGATTAATTGACCTTGACACACATGTTACAGATCAGCTAAACTTTAGCTGAGCTCATGTTTCATAAAGCATAAACTACTACATGTTATCTTTTTTTGTCTTATCAAACTGAATCAATAAAAGTGAACAGAGCAGCTAACGGGAAACCCTCACAATAGAGACTATATCGTCTGATTTGGTGGGGGGAAAAGACCAAAAACAAAACTAAACTAAAAGACCTTCCATCATCAAAAATACTCTATCCCTATGCATCTTTTTCTATCTATCTACCATCTACCCTTTACCCACTCTATGAACAATGATCTTAATTCATTGAGCTTGGTTTTAAATTCAGCAATGGTATTGATAAGACCAAACTAAAAAATAATTGTCATGTGTCAAAAAAGAAAGTGGAATACCAAGGACAAAAAGAAGAATAAAAATAAGAAGGTAGATGACAAAAATGACCTTACTACAGATAACAAAGAAAAACATATTTAAAGATAACAACAACAATAATAAAGCCATTAAAAACTCATAGACTTTTCCTCTTACAGAGGGACATTAACAGTTCTGTATATACATGGAAAAGAGCTTCAGAAGTCCCTTTTCCTACAGATGAAAGGATTTACTGCCCAAGGGACTATGCATTTTAGAGATAGCCCCTAAATGTGTAGAGCTGTTCACAGAATGCCATGGTGAAACAAAAGGAACATTGACTTCTTTCATGGATGTTCTGATTACTTTTATTCATTTAGAGTTGGGTCTGCTTCTTAAAAGGATATAATGACATATAATATGGAACACATCTAAAATAAAATAATTTGACATTAAAAAAAACAAGAAGAAGCATTCAAATTAGTAATGAGGGGTATATATTTCCCCTAAAGACAGAAAAAGATTTAAAAATTTCAGATTATCAAAAGTGATTCTTCAAGTTAGCTACATATCAGTATACGTAAGCACATAATTATTTGTCCCAAGGTATTTTCTCTTAATTTATTCTATTTATATGACCTACAATAAAGTTGAGTGCAAGCAGATAAGCAAATATATGATTTGCATTTGTGTACAATAAAATGTCAACAATTTAGACTCAACTAAATTAGATTCCCATAAATTAGCCAGTTTGGGACTGAAGTTTGTACCATCTCTACAAAATAATTTACTAAGCAAATCAATAGTGCAAACACAATTATAAGACACTTTTTAAGCACATTATTATATTAATTCTTTGTGTGCCAGTGATACTCCCAATAGCAAATGGGCCTTATTTATTTTTATAATTAGGCACAGAACAACCTTCACCACAACTTGTTAGTTCTCATGCCTGTGCATTTTTAAATCCCTCCATGTTGAACCCTACACACTATACCTATGACTCCTTCCCTCATCGTATATTTGCCCCAACCACAACAGCAACATAAGAGCTCCAGCTCCTGCTCCCATGGGAATCAGGTAGAAAACTCTGAATCCAAAAATACAGGAAAAGAAGAAACTGGGAGAAGTAAAGAGTCAGACCCCAGAGCAGCCTGCCCTTGAGGAATGGCCAGCCTACAACAGACACATGAAAAATGCTCCACATCACTTGGTATCAGGGAAATACAAATCAAAACCATGACGGATACCCCACCTCACACCAGTCAGAATGGCTAAAGTTAACAAATCAGGAAATTACAGATGTTGGCAAGGATGCAGAGAAAGGGGAACCCTCTAACACTATTGGGAATGCAAGCTGGTGCAATCACTCTGGAAAACAGTATAGAGGTTCCTCAAAAAGTTGAAAATAGAGCTACCCTACGACACAGCAATTGCACTACTAGGCATTTACTCCAAAGATACAAATGTAGTTACCCAAAGGGACACATGCACCCCAACATATATAGCAGCAATGTCCACAATAGCCAAGCTATGGAAAGAGCCCTAATGTCTATCAACAGATGAATGAATAAAGAAGATGTGGTATACATGGAATACTATTGAGCCATCAAAAAAATGAAATCTTGCCTTTTGCAATGACATAGATGGAACCAGAAGGTATTATGCCAAGCAAAATAAATCAGAGAAAGACAATTATCATATGATTTCATTCATATGTGGAATTTAAGAAACAAAATAGGATCATGGGGCAAGGGAAAGAAAAATAAAACAAATCAGAGAGGGAGACAAACCATAAGAGACTCTTAATCATAGGGAACAAACTGAGGGTTGCTAGAGGAGTGGGGTGGGGGAAAAATAAAATAAAATAAAATTACACTTGTGATTCTTGTTTAAAAAAAAAACTAAATAAGATAGCAAAATGGGTACAATCCTTAACAGAACTAAAAGATAATAGCTACTTTGGAACATGTTAAAGTCGGAAGCAAAAAAACCTGCATTAAAAAAAGAGAAATCATGGGCAGCCCCGTTGAGGCAGCTGTTTAGCGCCGCCTGCGGCCCAGGGCGTGATCCTGGAGACCGTGGATCGAGCCCCACGTCGGGCTTCCTGCGTGGAGCCTGCTTCTCCCTCTGCCTGTGTCTCTGCCTCTCTCTCTCTATGTCTATCATGAATAAATAAATCTTAAAAATAAATAAATAAATAATTTTTAAAAAATTTAAAAATAAAAATAAGAGAGAAATCCGGCAAATATCCAAGAATTATTGAACTGAATATATTATTCAAAGGTTTAAACTTCACTAAATATCTTGAAAATTATGTTTTACCTGACCCACTATAAGACCTAATTAGTACTGACTGATATCACACATTTTGTCATAATTCTTTTGTGTTCAATATAATTTTTCAATTTTATAATCTTAGCATTTATTAGTAATGGCACTTTATCTAATTCATAAATCAGTATTAGAATTTTGAAAGTTTAATATAACTAATGGTTTTATGAGAAAACTAACTAAATATTATTTTTAAAATGAAATGTATGCTTTTAATTCCCCACAGTGATTAAGTAATTTCAAAGGACTATAGACATTAATTTATTGACTTTTGATAAGAACAATAACAACAAATATTGAACATATCTGGATTCTCCAAAGATTCAAGTTACTTGCATAAACTTATATGTTTATTTTAAAAAAGAAAAGAAAAAGGAATGGCCAGCCTACACTGACTGCTACTCCTCCCAAAAGCTCTCTTCCTGAGTTCTGTGTTCATTTCTTAGTACTGCCATAACAAAATGCCACAAACCAGGTGTCTTTAAACAACAGAAACTGATTCTTTCACGGTTCTCGTGACAGAAGCCCCAAATCAAGGATTTCAGGGCCATACTCTAAAGGAGAAAGCTCTTCCCTTGCCTTTTGCAGCAGTTTGTAGCTCCTACTGTTCTCTGGCTTGTGACAGCCTCACTCCAGCTTCTGTCTTGGTCTTCACACGGACTTCTTCTCCATGCATTAGCAGAGTGCTTTTTAGCTAACAAAGCAGTTCCACATATGACCATCATCATCCCATTTGATAGTCATACTCTGTCATTGAGGTCATCCCATTTGATAGTCATACTCTGTCATTGCTAATATTTTCATTTTGCAGAAGAAATAACTGCATTCAGAGGGACCCTAAAGTTACTTAGCTAGGTAGAAGGACATCAGAGACATAATCAAACTCAAGTTCTTCTAAGTTCAAATCTATAATATTCCCATCATACCAAGATATCCCTACCTTCTGTCTTACATACACACAAGTTAAAATATTTTGTAAGGGAATTACCACTAATTATAGATGTATGGAATATCAAGGATCTTCATATATATATATATATATATATATATTGAAAAATCAATATATTCTTGAAGTGGCTTTTGGACAAATTCTCACCTAATCCAGACAGTGGTTCTCAATCCTAGCTGTACACCAGAATCTCTTGGATGTGGGGCCAAGGCCTATATATGTTTAACAAATTACCCAGAATCCCACCCAGGTGCAGCCAGAGTTGACTGGTTATGGGATTTTTACACCTTAATTTACTCTTTGATATATTACACACACACACACACACACACACATGACTTTTTATTGTTATGGTTTTCTAAAAGCAAAAGTAACAATCTCAACCACATCTTGACAATAGGGACACTAAATCAATGCTGAATGTTGGATGTACTGCTTGTCAGCAGGAGCCCTGGACACCCCTCAGGACATTTTCTATACAATGTCTAGGCTTTAGGGTCAGTTTTGTGATGGAAATATTCTGCTCTCTACTAGGGAAAAGACAGACAGATGTTTTCATCCTTGATCTTAACTATTATCATTTCTGCCCGTGGGTTATTTTACTAGTTTCTATAAGCCTAAGGGCTTTTATTCACCATGTCTGTAATTACAAATAAAATCAATCCAGTTGGCCAAAAAAGCAGATTTTTGTAGTACTAGTTCTAAGGAAACATTTATCCTGTGTTCCTGACAAAACAGTTCAACTACAGGAAGCAAAGCAAAGACATCCAAACAATAGACATAGTTTCACAGGGTGGATTGTCACTGTCCATCAAAGTTATGGTAGCAAAACATTATAGAGCAGCTCAGTTATAAAGAATCCCACATATTGTTCAGTCATAAAAAAAAAAAAGAAAATCCTACCATTTGTGACAATATGGATGGACTTTGAGGGCATTATGCTAAGTGAATTTAGTCAGACAGAGAAAAATAAATATCATATGATCTCACATAAGTGGAACTTAAAAAGACAAACTCATAGAAAAAAAGATTAGATTTGTGGTTACCGGAAGTGGGGGTTAGGGGGAGGGGAATTAGTTGGAGGAAGCTGGTCAAAGTCTATAAACTTCTAGTTATAGGATAAATAAGTACTAGGAATGTAATGTACAACATCATGACTGTAACTAACATTGCTATAGGATATAAAGGAAAGTTGTTAAGAGAGTAAATCCTAAGGATTCTTGTCACAAAGGAAAAACTTCCCGTTTTTCACTTTCTCTTTTTATTCTATCTATATGAGATGATGGGTGTTAACAAAAACAACTGTGTCAATCATTTCAAAAAATATGTAAGTCAAACCATTACGCTGTATACCTTAAACTTATATAGTGATGTATATCAGTTTTATTTCAATATAACTGGAAAAATTATTTTTTTAAATAACATTAAATAAAGGAAGAATTCACAAAAAGACAAAAAAAAAAAAAAAGTAGTCTAAGGGCCAAGTTGTCTGCTGCCGAATGGATGGATAGGAGAACGGGTAGAGCAGAGTCCACAACCTGGACCTGGAGTCCGCATCCTTCCACTGCCACCCTCACTGAAAAATTATGTACAAAAAAATGAATGCAAAATTAAGTTGTTTGTGCATATCTGAAATTTTCAGGGAACAATGCCTATGTAGATCTGCGAGATTCTCAGGTTTGCAACTCAAGAAAAGGCTTGGAATCACTGTTATCAAAGAATATACAGTCTGTATGTTTTCCTATAAATTTACTTTCTCTTAAATGAGATTTGATAGTTTTTGTTGACTCACATGGCTGGCATCCCCAGCATGGATCCTGGTGTGACATAGGCTTTCAATAAATCTGTATGAGGTAAATAAAAGTTGAATAGGAGAGAGTGTCCACAATGGCTGAAAGACCTGGAAGTGATACCTTCTCTGTGGCTTTAACAGCCACCTGGCCTGAGGACAGTTGAAGATCATACCAAAGAGATTCTGAATAGATAGTGGGTGAGAAAGTGCTCAAAGGCAAGGCCCAAACTCTCCCCAGAAGTTATGTGTAAATCTCCCCAATACTTCTATAAATGAATGATCAAGGGCTCAGAGTTCCTCACCATAGATCAAGATTGCCATAATTTTAGTGACATTTATATCACTTGCCTACAGAAGTATGCCAGCCTATCAAATTATGTATGTGTTCGATGGCAGTGGTTGGCAATATTGATATACATTTTCTTCTTAAATGGACTGATCACTCATTTAGCTGTCATCTCTCATCTGCCACTGAAAACGGAGAAGACAAATTGAGTCCATTTTTCAAATTCAGCAGAGTTATTTATTTTGTTAAGCGCAACATATTCATCTCTGCTAGTTTTCATACGGCAGCAAGAGAGTCAAGCCATCCAGTTGTAAAACTAATTAATAGAAACAACCTTTGAATTACTAAACTGGTAGTCTGCATTGCTGATTAGATCACCACGGGAATAGTGAGTTATAAAAATGATTATTAAAATAAATCCAGATTTTCATTTTATTACAGGAAAGGGATTTCTAACCAAAAATTCTTTTTTAAATTCAGGTAAAACTGGTATATAACACTTTATTAGTTTCAGGTGTACAACATAATAATTTGATATTGGCTTGCACTACAAAGTGATCACCATAATAAGTCTAGTAACCACTCATCACCATACCATTGACCTCCTTCACCCTTTGCACATACCCCTCAACTTCCTTCCCCTCTGATAACCACCAATCTGTTCTCTGTATCTATGGATTTTATTTTGCTTTGTTTGACCATTTGTTTTATTTTTTAGATTTCACATACAAATGAAATCGTACAGTATTTGTCTGGCTTTTTCACTTACTATAGTACTCTCAAGGTCTATACATGTTGTCACAAATGGCAAGATTTTTGTCTTTTTTGTGGCTGAGTGGTATCCCATTGTATGGATATATACCACATCTCCTTTATCCATTCATCCACTGATTGGACACTTGGCTTGTTTCCCTACCTTAATCAAGAATTCTTTGTTGTTATTTGCCATGAGGGCAGCTGAAATATTTTTCATGTTTTAGTTATTTCATGTCATGTAAACATGGCTGAGAAATATGTCATTTTTGAAGTTCTGTCCAGAAAAGAATAAGCCCTGAATAAGAAGGAAGTAAAAATAACTACCTCTAAATAACCTATACTTGTTCAAGAATATAGACGCCTCCATGCTGACGTGACTGCAGAGATTTTCATACAGTTCTGATTTTTTAAAAAAATGAATCTAAAGACTATCCTTGAAATGTGAATTCTCACCTTCTGTCACGACTTTTTTTCCCTCCACCTATTTTCCTTCCAAATGATTTAAGATTCTTTTCTTCGCATCATAAAGAAGATTTTATAGGAGTACTATATTGATTTCTTCTTAAAGATTATAATCCTCTGCTACTCAAAATTACTAAATATGTTTACCTCAGAAACATGGGAAATATCATCTATTTTGTCGTCTCCATTTAAAAGCACTAAAGAGGCAGACAGAACATGAACTCCCTGAAGTCCACTTCAAACATGTACTGTTCAGCCACATGTATCCTTTTCCAAATGCTTTTTTAAACTTTTTAATGCCTTCTGTTCTTTCCTTTACAAGAAATTATTTTGTACAAAGCTATTATAAAGTAAGTTGCTCATTGAAAAACATGCCTGAGGAATAGTACTTTATATATGCTAAGAAATTACCAGCCAAGTCTGTTCCTCCACAGTTAGTTTCTACAACACCTCCAAGCATTTAACTGACGAAGTACAGGAAACTCAGTGAATATTACTTTTGGTACATTAGTACACATTGTAGAGCCATGTCCAGCCCAAGAAATACTCCTGGAGGGTTAATTACATCATTTTCTTGCCCTGTAGAAACCGAATTTACAGAAAGCTCTGCAATAAACAGGCGTCCTAAACACAGGGTCTAATACCATACAGTTGCACAATTCAACTCACTCACCTCACCCTGATGCCAACTCTGTCTGAGCCTGTCTTTATTCAAAATGTTGATATTTTGCTCATTGTAGTTTTCTGTATTAATTTTGATTTTTTAAAAATATTATCATCTTGGTAGCTATGCTTGTGGTGAGCATAGCATAATGTATAGACTTATCAAATCACTATGTTGTATACCTGAAATAATGTAATATTGTGTGTCAACTATACTTCAGTAATATATATATAATGAGATATATATTATTATTATGTTATTATTACTATTATTACATTTATTACTGAGTTTTTGGCTTGCCCTTAAGTCTTTCACCTAGGCAAATACCGTACTCACCAAATGGTCCCAGCCCTAACCATGACCTCTACAGGGCTTATCCTAAATTTCTCTGCCAGAGGGAAGGATCATGTTTAATGTTGATGGCTCTTTAAAATAAAAAAATAGCTTATTTTTTTTCTTCCTACAACCATACCAATATATATTGTTTTACTTAGGAAAAAAAAGAAAAAATTAAAACATTCTTAATCCCACCACTTAGCAATAATCACTGTTAATAACTTGCTGTATATCTTTCTAGACTGTTTTCTATGTTTATGTTAATATGATAGATAATATATAAAAATTAAATATCTAAAAAGTATATAGCAATTTTCCAGATTAACCATGACTTAAAAGAAATGACATCATTTCATTTTTTACAAATTCACTGGTATATTTCTTTTTTAAAAATCAGTCTCTCTGTAAATGTAGAGGATTTCAGTATCTACATATATCAGGCTTTCCTAAGCATTACAAGCAGGTTTCAATGTAACTTTTAAAAGTAAGAAGGAGTGTGCACCTAAATTGTTATAATTCAAATAAAACTCCTATCCTAAAAGGAAAGTAGAATAAAATGGTAATAAGGTTAGGTATTCAAATTCATAAATCAGAGATTGATGTATATAAATGTTACAAACAAAGCAATTTCTAAGATTCGATTAAAAGAATAATGATAATCTTTCTCTTTCACTCCTTATAACTATCAGCTCCTCTATCTATCCATTAATTTATCAATACACCTAACCCATAAGTCGTTAAATACAAGTGTTATTATTCACACTAATATGCCTATCACTTTGGCATAGTGAAGAACATTATAGACTTTGAGATCAGAAAGCCCAGGTTTGGACAGCATATGTGTGTTTTTGGGAAAGTTACATTAGTGCATAATTCTAAGTGTTCACATCTGTTAAGCAAATGACATAAAAATATTTATCTTTATGAGGTTGATGCAAGAATTAAATAATTTTTAAATGCTTACCATAATGTGTGGTAGGAGTAAGCATTCAATGCACCTAAATTGTTATAATTAAAATAAGTGCTCTATCCTCAAAGGAAAGTATAAATAGGAGGAAAAGCCATGTATTCAAATAATGCAAATGTAGTAATGTAAAATGATTTTTGAAAATGTGGCTAAAAATGAGTGTAGTCAGACTTTGGGCTCAGATTTTGAAACTGATGTTATTAAATGGGTTCACTTCATAAACATTCTCTATTTATGGAAGAAACCTTTAAATACTAAGCAATACAAGAGGCAGAAAGAAAATTAATACAAAATAACCACAAAAAATGCCTTAGCTATTTTAGCTTTCTTTTTTCAACTGATTTTCCAATACTGAGAAAAAACTAAGTACAGAGAATGAAATTATACCATATAGTATACCTATGTGGCAAAGGTAATACATAAACATCAAAACATAATCAAGACCTTATAGACAAAGCTAAGTGTTATAATCAAATAAAACCAATGGAACTTATTTGATGTTTACAGCATGGATCCCATTTAGGCATATATCAGAATTAAATGCATTGAAAACAACATACACCTTACAAGTATTTATTTATTTGACTCTAAAATATCTATAATGGAAGTATATAGAACAAAAAACCTTAACTCCTCCATCTGTCCTTTAAGTTACCATTGGAGAGTGCAATTAGAAAAAATCAAACTGAAACATTATGGAAGTTCTTCAAAAGATTAAAAATAAAATTATCATATGATTCAGAAATTCCACATTTGGGTATTATTTGAAGAAAATAAAAGTACTAATTTGAAAAGATATATGCACCTCCATGCTCACTATAGCATTATTTACAATAGCCGAAATATGGAAGCAACCTAAGTCCATTGATGAATGAATAAAAAAATGATGGTTATATATGTATACGTATATATACACATATACATATGTGTATATATATGTATACATATATATGTATATATGTATACACACACACACACACAAAAGAATATCAGTCAGCCATTAAGAAAAATCTTGCCCTTTGTGACAACATGGATGGTCTTTGAGGGCCTTAGCTGAGTAAAATAAGTCAGACAGGAAAAGATAAATACCACGCAATCTTGCTTATATGTGGAACCCAAAGAAACAAAACAAAGTGAAACAAAAAATGAGCTCATAGATATAGAGCACAGATCGGTGGTGGGGATGGAGAGAGGGCAAAATATGTGAAAGGGGTCAAAAGTTACAAATGTTCACTCAATAAAATGAATAAATCATGGGGATATAAGTAAAGCATGGTGACTATAGTTAACAATACTGTATTGCATATTTGAAAGTAGGTAGGAAACTAGATCTTGAATGTTCACATCACAAGAAAAAAAATTTAAATTATGTATGATGATGATGTTAATTGGACTTATTGTGGTGATCTTTTTTTTTTTATTTATTTACTTATGATAGTCACAGAGAGAGATAGAGAGGCAGAGACACAGGCAGAGGGAGAAGCAGGCTCCATGCACCAGGAGCCCGACGTGGGATTCAATCCCGGGTCTCCAGGATCGCGCCCTGGGCCAAAGGCAGGCACTAAACCGCTGCGCCACCCAGGGATCCTGATCATTTTGGATATATATACAAATGTTGAGTCATTATGTTGTACACCTAAAATGAAATAATGTGATGTCAATTATACCTCAATTGAAAAAATTAAAAGAATCATACTGGAATCATAAGATGCTATGTATACCAATGATACCATCCAAGAGACTCTCAATCTCAGATTAAGAGTTTCAAGTGCATCCAAAAGCCTAATTATGTAGGTTTAAATTCAGGGAAATATGACCGAATTGTGATTCTAGCCATTTAACCTTAATAATGATGTGGTACCCTGTCTGAAGAGTGTACTATCATAAAAATACTGCATAGTATAAAAGGAGAAATTAGAGCAACAAAATTCCAGCACCATTCAGAGAACATCTTGATTACCAAAGAAGAATATTCTCTCTCTTGTAGCTATAGATATATAATAAAGAAACATGGGTCAGATTAATATAGCTTCATATCACTCATCGTCAGCCTCATTTACCCAAATCCATTTATTATGGTGCCATTATAAATATAATGAAGTTTCCCAAGTACAGTTATGGCTCCCTCCTTCTAAGAGTTCCAGTGCCTTGGGGACCTTCAGGCTCTGCCTTCTCCCCACAATTTTATTTTTTTAAGATTTAACATATTCATTTGAAAGAGAGAGAGATAGCAAGAGAGAGTACGAGCAGAAGAAAAAGGGAGAAGCAGGCTCTCTACTGAGTAGGGAGCCCAATGTGGGGCTGTATCCTGGGACCCTGGGATCATGACCTAAGCCAAAGGCAGACACTTAACCCACTAAACCACCCTGTATCCACCACTTTAAACATATCCTTTGCATCAAATGTCTCTGTTTTTTATTAAGATTTATTTATTCATGAGAGACACAGAGAGAGGCCGAAAAATAGGCAGAGGGAGAAGCAGTCTCTCTGAGGAGTCCAATGAGGGACTCGATCTCGGAAACCAGAGATCATGCCCTGAGCCGAAGCAGACGCTCAACCACTAAGTCACCCAGGCGTCCCTAGATGTCTCTGCTTTTAATTTTATTACTTCAAACTAGGCTTCTGCCACTCTTCTCAGATGCTCCATATCATTGCTCTAAGTATCTCTCCATTTCAATTGTATCCTGAATTCCATCTTCTTGATTTTTTTACCAAAAAAAAAATAATAATAATAATTCATATCTGAATTATCCAGTCAAACTTGTATAATTTCATTACCAATGATGCCCTCTGATTTGTGTAATATCCCAGCCATTTTTAAGAACTTGGTAGATAGCAATGTATTGCTACTTTCTGAACACATGGAATAATTATCTACAATGATGGTAGTTTTGTTTATCTCCAAATTGTTCTTATATGAGCAGTTCTCGATTGAATAAAATTCATGGAAGTATGATTTCAGAAATCGAGGAGTCTCTTAGCATCTTGTCATAACAGAAAAGCAGGTAGTATTCAAAGACTACTAAAGTTGTGTCAAAAGGATCTAAGAGTCAAATTGAAGAGTCTACCATTGGTGAAAAAGGAGGTAATATGAGCATCCACAATAATGACTGCAATATTAAAATACACCAGAACTATAATTATGAATACATAATACTTTATTTTTATTTATTTATTTAATTTATTTATGATAGTCACACAGAGAGAGAGAGAGAGAGGCAGAGACACAGGCAGAGGGAGAAGCAGGCTCCATGCACTGGAAGCCCGATGTGGGATTCGATCCTGGTCTCCAGGATCGCGCCCTGGGCCAAAGGCAGGCGCCAAACCGCTGCGCCACCCAGGGATCCCCATGAATACATAATACTTTAAAACCCACTCTTGCCCTTTGGAATGTGCTAAGAAATCTGTCATTTCATAAATTAGTAAAGAATCTAAACTTTTCTATATAAACTGTACTCAGGATAACCAAGTCAATGAAAAGAAGTTACTCTTTTAGAATTATTCAAGCTAATAAATTAAGAAGGTATGGCAAACTTCTGTTTCCAAACATGATTAAGTAATAAGGATTTGATTTCCTTTGATATTAGACTATAGACAGTAAAGAGCAGTTATCTCTAAAAGTAAAGAAATTAATGAGTTTAGCTATAGCATTGCCCACAGTTGACTGCTTGATTGTCCATGCCTTGCAGGGAGGGAGAACTCAGATAAAGCCCTGAAGCCTGTATGAGTTGAGGAGACAGGAATCAGAGTCCAGGGAGGCCAAGGCAGCCAGAGTTTGTGAGGCACAGTCAGGAAGGAGGAAGCTGCAGACAGAGAGAAACTTTAGAAATCTGCAGTGAGTCCATCCCCTTGAATCTTTAGACAAATACTGGCATACACACACATATGAATAAGAGAAGATGAGAGAAGTAAAAGAACCGATGGAAAGTCATAAGCTTAATTCACCAGGATTAGGAATTGTTTATGTCCCCACCAGTCACAGTGGAAAGACCTCACAAGACACTGGCATCAGATAAGATTTTCTGGAGGGTATCACTTTAGGAATGAGGCTAAAATTACCTTAGACGATAGGCTGTTCTGGACACATTCAAACAAACTTAAGCCACAAAAGGGACAAACTGATTCCAAATAACTGTATGTTAGGGGGAAAAGAATCCACTACCTAAAGGGATAAAATAATATCTAGCACTCCAAAATGTAAAATTCACAATGTTTAGCATTCAACCAAAAATTTGCCAAAAATTTTGGCAAGCAAAGAAGCAGAAAAATATGAGCAATAACCAGAAAAAAAGTATCAATGAATTGAAATAGTCATAAATGACAGAAATGATGGGATTAACTCATAAAGGTCTCAAAACACTTACTATATATATATATATATATATATATATATATATATATATATATTCTAAATGTTCAAGAAGGTAGAAGGAAACACATATTATGAGGAGATAAATGTAAAATATAAAATACAGCAAAAGTGAACTTTTAGAGATTAAAAAAATCTCTATAATAAAAACTACACTAGAAGGGACTGATAATGAATAGATCTTACAGAAGAAAAGACTAGTAAACTTGAAAATATAGAAATAGGAATTACCCAAAATAAATCAGAGAGTAAAAATAGACTGAAAATAAATTAACACAGCCAAAATGACCTGCAGAGAAATATCAGGCATTCTAAAATATATTTAATTGGAATTCTAAAAGGAATAGGGAGTCAGAAAAAATATTTTAAAAAACAATGGGTGGAAAATTCTAAAATTAACTAAAACTATATGTCATAGGGAAATGATCATCAATGGGTCTGTCACATTCCTGCACACCTTACATCCAGAGGCATTATCTTTGTTCTGAACTATATTTTGAAACATATTTGTATAGCAAACAACCTTAGAAGATATAGTATCTCCCTCCAGAAAAAAAGGTAGCTTTGTTTACTGTCTTGGAAGACAGACATAGCATCACTCTCTAGAACAAAGGAAAGGTATGCTTGCTGTCCATTATAAAAAGATCGGATTCCCTAAGCTTGGGATCCTTGTCTGTAACACTGCTCCATTGAATATTCAGACATGATCTGGACTTCTTCAAATAATTTTGTGAGAACTGGAACTGAGGAAAATGTACTCATACTCTAGCTACCTGTACTGTAAATAATAAATTACTCTTTAATACTTATTAGTTTGCAAGTTGAGTAAAATCTCAGACCATTCACAGTTTTTGCCATATACACACAGATCCAAGCAGTTCAACATATCCTAAAAAAAAAAAAAATCAAAAATAAAACCACACCATGGAAGATCATACTCAAATTGATGAAAATTAGTAATGAAGGAGAATATTAAATGCAGTAATATAAAAAGGCACATTATATCCAGCAGAATATAGTTAAGATTGACTGAATATGTCCCATAAGAAACTCTACAAGCCAGGGGCACCTGGGTGGCTCACTTCGTTGAGCGCCCAACTCTTGATTTTAGGGTTGTGGGATGGAGTCCCACATCAGCTCCGCACTCAGTGTGGAGTCTGCTTGAGATTATCTCTCTCCTTTTATGAAAAATAACTTTGATTAAATCCCTCTGCCCCTACTCCCACTCACTCTCTCTCTAAAATAAATAAATCTTTTAAAAAAAAAGCTCTACAAGCTAGAAAATAATAAAGTAATATTTTTAAAGTGCTGAAAGAAAAAAATGGGAAAATTATCTTAAAAATAAAGGCAAAATAAACACTTCCAATAAGCAAAAGTTGATGGGCTTTATTGCCAGCAGACATGGCACTTCAAGTAATGTCAACAAAATTCCTGAGGCTAAAGGAGAAGAATGCTATTTAGAAATTTTAACCTACAAAAGAAATAAAAAGAATCTAAAATGGTTAGTATATGGGCAACTTCTTCATATTTCTCATTTTTAGTCACCTTAAAAGACAACAATAGCAGGCAGTAAATGGAAATATTCCTCTATGAGGCTCTTTATATTGAGGGGAATAACATTTGAAGGTTGATGGTGCTAAGATAAAGATATACATTATATACCCTAGATCAACTCCTACAAGAAAAATAAAGAGGCATAACTATAAGATGATGGTAGAGGAAAATAGAATAATTTAAAACATTCAGTGCAAATTAGGGTATAAAAGGGGGAAATTAACAAAAACCAAATGGGACAAATAGAAAAATCACAAATTGGTAGATATATACCCATTATATTAGTAATTACATTAATTTTAAATGATCTGAATGCTCTAATCAAAATGTAAAGATTCCTGGGTTGAATTAAAATAGAAGAAGCCAACTGTAGGTTGGTTACAAGAAATGTACTTTAAATATAGAGAAGTTAAACATGGAAAATTTAAGGCAAAAGTATGAAAAAGGTATATCAGGAAAACATTGACACTGTTACATCATATCAGAAAAAGTATATTTCAGCACAAGAAATATTCCTAAAACAATTATATGCCAACAAAATTGACAACCTAGAAGAAATGGATAAATTCCTAGAAACATACAACCCACCAGGAGTATAACATGAAGAAATAGAACATCTGAGCAGAATGAATACTAGTAACAAGATTAAATCCATAATTTAAAAAAACTCCCAACAAACAAAAGTCCAGGACAAGAGATTCACTGATGAGTTCTATCAAATGGTCAAAGAAAAAATAACAATAATCCTCAAACTCTTTTAGAAGAAGAAGAAGAAGAAGAAGAAGAAGAAGAAGAAGAAGAAGAAGAAGAAGAAGCAGCAGCAGCGGAGGGAATACTTCTAAACTCATTTTATGAGGCCAGCATAACCCTGATACCAAAACCGGACAAGAAAAGAAATTTTCAGGTCAATATCCCTAATAAACATAAGCAAAAATCTTTAACAAAATAATAACAAACTGAATTTAATAATACATTAAAAGGATCATACACCATGATCAAGAGAGATTTATTCCAAGGATGCAAGAACAGTTCAACATCTGAAAATCAATCAATATGATACACTACATTAACAAAATGAAGGATAAAAATCATATGAGTATCTCAATAGATGTAGGGAAAGCATGTGATAAAATTCAACATTCACTTATAATAAAAAAACTCTCAATAAAGTGAGTACAAAGAGACTATACCACAACACAACGAAGGCTATATATGACAAGCCTACAGCTAACATCTTAATGGTAAAAGGTGAAATCTTTTCCTCTAAGATCAGGAACAAGACAAAAGACAAGACAGAAGTGCCCACTCTCCCCACTTTTATTTAACATAATATTGGAAGCCCTAGCCAGAGTAATTAAACAAGAAAAAGAAAAGGCATCCAAATTGAAAAGGAAGAAGTAAAATTGTCACTATTTGAAGATGACATGATGTTATATATAGAAAACCCTAACCACCATCAAAAAAGTGTTGGAACTAATAAATTTAGTAAATTTTTAGGGTATGAAATCAACATATAAAAATATGTTGCATTTCTGCACACTAATAACAAATTGATCTAGATATGAAGAAAACAGAACTCTTCATTGCTGATAAAGATGCAAAATGGTACTTCCACTTGGAAAAGATTTGGCAGGTTCTTAGTTACACATACACATTAACCATAAAACTCAGGAATCCCACTAATGTGTATTTACCCAAGAGAAATAAAAACATGCTAATGTTAAACACTTTCTTGGATTTTTTTTAAAAAACTAATAACCTGTAATAAGTAATAACCCTTTAATATAAAATAGGAATGGGTTTTTAGATATACATACTGCAATACTTAAAAAATGAAATTAATTTATGTCTGAAATTTGTTTTAAAATAACCCAGAATGGGTGAAACTCACCCATGGGTTTAATATTGTTTTAATTGGATGAGATGTACCTGGAAGTTCATTATACTAGTCTTTCTATTTTGTATGTGGTTTTTATTTTCTTTTTTTAAGATTTTATTTATTTATTCATGAGAGAGAGGCAGAGACACGGGCAGAGGGAGAAGCAGGCTCCATGCCGGGGGCCTGACATGGGACTCGATCCCCGGTCTCCAGGATCACACCCTGGGCTGAAGGCTGCACTAAATCGCTGAGCCACCCGGGCTGCCCATGTATGTGGTTTTTAAAAGAAAAATAAAAATCCAGGGGAGAAATTCCTGAATTACGTCCTCTTTAATTTACAAACTAAAATAATGCCAATTGAAATGTCCTTGATCTTTGAGTAGCAAGTGCCAAGGAATATAATTGTTGAGGGAATATTGCTATCAGTTTGTTGCAATTGAATTTCCCTCCTCAACTTCTTGAAATGGAGGAGTAGGCTCAGTAAATATCACTCAGGCTTAAAGATCTGAGAAGCTATATTTATTCACCTCTACTTTTTATCTTTATTACAAAATTTTGATAGCCACAGTTAGGGGAGAAAATACTTTTGATGTTAGGGCAAGTATATCTTTTGTAGGATAACAACACATTCTTTATGGACTGTCTAATGTAAACAGACTCTAGTTGGCATTAACTATTTCATCAGAAAATAGAAGTCCAGTTTAGTACACTTAAGTCTAGTTTAGTACACCCAAATCTTAGAGACATCAGCTCAAAAAGACCCAGAACTCATGATTACAATTTTACCAAAAAAGGTAGAAACAGCTACAAACATAGGAGTTCATCCAGAGCAACTTTTCATCCAACAAAGAGTTTCAAATCAGCTTGATCAAGAAGACAAAATCATTCCATTGGTGCCCTATTCTGTATATTACATACCAGGAATCCTAGAAGTCATATCCAGCAGAATTTCAACTGAAGTTAACAAAACTCATATGGAGGTAGCAGCAGACATTTGCACATGGTCTGAAAGATGAGTCTGATATATTGTAGGACTTTAAATGTCATGCTGAAGACTCTAGAACTAACTACTCTAAATATAATACTAATAATAAATACTAATCCTTATTAACAATTAATATTTCTTAACCAGTGCTCCCAGAATACTTCATTTTAATCATTTTATAGTTCAGCTATCTGTTTAAATTCCACAGAGATTCAGACATAATAATCAGTTTCCCTTTTTAGTGTTTCCTTCAACCATAGCAGCAAATTTTTCTTTTTACTGAGCTAATTTCCCTTTATTTTTTTAATTTTTGTTTAAATTCAAATTAGTTGGGCACCTGGGTGTCTCAGTGGTTGAACATTTGCCTTTGGCTCAGGTCGTGATCCCAGGATCTTGGGATTGAGTCCCACATCAGGCTCCCTGTGAAAAGCCGGCTTCTCTCTCTGCCTATGTCTCTGCCTCTCTCTGTGTCTCTCATGAATAAATTAAATCTTTTTTAAAAATTCAAGTTAGTTAACATATAGTGCAATATTCATTTCAGGTATACAAAGTAGTGATACAATACTTCCATACAACACCTAGTGCTCATCACAATGAGTGGACTCTTTAATCCCCATTACCTATTTAACCCATCCCCTCATTCACCCCTGCCCTCTGGTAATCATCAGATTGTTCTCTATAGTTAAGAGACTGTCTCTTGGTTTGCCTCTCTCTTTTCTTTTACCTTTGCACACTTGTTTCTTAAATTCCACATATAAGTGAAATCACATGGTATTGTTTTTCTCTAACCAACTTATTTCTCTTAACATAATACTCTCTAGCTCCTCCACATAATTGAAAATGGCAAGATTTCATTCTTTTTGATGGCTGAGTAACATTTATATATTATATATATATTATATCTTCATTATATATTCATCAGTTGATAGACATTTGGGCCCTTTCCATAATTTGGCTATTGTTGATAACACTGTTATAAACATCAGGGTGCATGTATACCTTTGAATTGGTATTTTTGCATTCTTTGGGTGAATACCTAATAGTACAAATTGCTGGATCTAAGGGTATTTTCTACTTTTAACTTTCTGAGGAACCCCCATACTGCTGTCCAGAGTGGCTGCACCAGTTTGCATTACCACCAACAGCGTAAGAGGGTTCTCCCTTCTCTACATCCTTGTTGACATCTTTTGTTTCCTGTGTGGTTAATTTTAGCCATTCTGACAGGTGAGACCTGATATCTCATTGTAGTTTCTATTCATATTTCCCTGATGATGAGTGATATTGAGCATTTTCACGTGTCTGTTAGCCATCTGTATATCTTCTTTGGAAAAATATCTATTCCTGTCTTTTGCTCATTTTTTAACTGGATTGCTTTTTGGTTGTTGAGTTTGATACGTTCTTTACCTATTTTGGATACTGATCCTTTATCAGATCTGTCACTTGCAAATATCTTCTCTCATTCCATAGGTTGCCCTTCAATTTTGTTGACTATTTCTTTCACTGTGCAGAAGCTTTTTATCTTGACAAAGTCCCAATAGTTTATTTTTACTCTTGTTTCCCTTGCCTCAGGAAGTGTATCTAGGAAGAAGTTGCTACAACCAATGTCAAAAAGGTTACTGTCTCTGTTCTTCTCTACGATTTTTATGTTTCCTGTCTCACATTTAGGTATTTCATCCATTTTGAATTTATTTTTGTGTATAGTATAAGAAAGTGGTCCAGTTTTCCCAACACCATTTGTTGAAGAGATTGTCTTTTTTCCATTGAATATTTTTTCCTGCTTTGTGGAAAATTGGTTGCCCATATAGTTGTAGGTCCACTTCTGGGTTTTCTATTCTGTCCCATTGATCTAAGTGTCTGTGTTTGTGCCAGTACCATACTGTCTTGATCACTACAGCTTTGTAATATAACTTGAAGTCTAGAATTGTGGTGCCTCCAGCTTTGCTTTCCTTTCAAAGTTGCTTTTCAGGGTTATTAAGGCTATACAGGATCTTTTGTGGTTCCATACAAATTTTAGGATTGTTTGTCCTAACTCTGTGAAAAATGCTTTTGGTATTATTATTGTTTTTGATGCAGTTGTAAATGAGATTGATTCCTTGTGGTTGTGATTTGCATTTCCCTAATTATCAATGATGTTGAGCATCTTTCCAAATGTCTGTTAGCCATCTGTATGTCTTCTTTGGAAAAGTGTCTTTTCATGGGAAGAACAAAGTGTCTATTCTACCTAAATAAATCTATACATTTAAAGCAATCCCTATCAGAATACCAACAGCAATAAGAGCCCAAATGTCCACCAATGGATGATGAATGGATAAAGAAGAGGTCATTAAATATATATATATATATATTATATATATTATATATTTATAATATATAATATATAATTTATTTCAATATTAATATATTATATATATTTAAATATATATCTTTACACACAGTGGAATATTATGCAGCCATAAAATAGGATGAGTTCTTGCCCTTTGCCATGTGGATGGAGCTAGAAAGTATTATGCCAAGCACAATAAGTCAGTCAGAGAAACACAAATACCATATGATTTCACTTATATGTGGAATTTCAGAAACAAAACAAATGAACATAGGGGTAGGGAAGGAAAAATGACAACAGAGAAGGAAGTAAATCATAACAGACTCTTAACAATAGAGAACAAACTGAAGGTTGCTGGAGGGGAGGTGGGTAGGGGGATGGGCTTAACGGGTAATGGGCATTAAGGAGGGCACTTGGTGGGATGAGCACTGGGTGTTAAAGGTAAGTGAGGAACCACTACATTCTACTCCTGATACCAGTAATATGCTATACGTTAACTAATTTGAATTTAAATTAAAAAGAAAAATGAAAACAATATTTGTTCTCCCAATCCATGAGCATGGAATGTTTTTCCATTTGTTTATGTCATCTTCAATTTCTTTCATCAGTGTTTTATAGTTTTCAGAGTATAGAGCTTTTACCTCTTTGGTTTGGTTTATTCCTAGATATCTTATTCTAGACTTCAAGTTATATTACAAATGCAACAGATCTCCATACATTGATTTTGCATCCTGCAACTTTATTGAATTTGTTCATCAGTTCTGCAATTTTTCAGAGTAAGGGTGGGAGAGTCTTTCCCTTTTTTATTGTTAAATGCATAAAAACACATACAACATCCATGCAGGGTATGGCAAATACTCTTCTGCATGTTGATAGACATTGAAACATCATTTACTATTTTAGAAGACACCTCAATAAATATTTCCCCACTGAAAGAGGGTGGAAATGGCACTAGTTTTTTCCCTTTTCTAAAGTTAATCTGTACTTTCATGAAATGTATTGTGTGATTTAAAAATATAGCCTCTCCTTGGATAAGAGTTTACGTTGTCCAAGTACAAACTTGCTAGAGAAAATAAAGAATGAGTTAGTTTCTAAAACTGGATTGTGACTTAAAAAAAAGAATAGTCAGTATTTAAAAAGCACAGTAAATTCTCAATGGCAAGGGCTAGTTACCCATTTAGTTGATAATCATACAGGCCCTCTGTCCTTATTCTTCTGGCTATTTTATTATCCACCATAATCTTTAACAGGGAATGAACAAAGAAGTAAAAAAGAAATGAAACACAACTGTTACCAGGTGAGGTTCAGAGGCTAATGCTAGACAAGCAGGATTAATGAGGCCTATTAAGGACTGAAACACTCCCATCTTTGGATTTGTTTCCCAAGTTTTCCTTGACCCCAATATCATGGACAATTGAGAATTGCTTACATAAAAAGAGGAAAAATTTTGTAAAAATTATCTGAGCCAACACAAGATACAATATTTTTAATTACATTTTAATTTTTTAAGAATCAAAGCCCCTGGCCAGACATTTCTTCCTTAATCCCCTGTGATTTTGTTTTAGAATTCATAAACTGCCATTTCCTTTCATTGTAAGAAAACAACTGATGATGCATGATTCAGCATCAACCACGAGCACCAAATCTTTCTTACCTGCCATGGTTGACCAGAGCCCAGTTATAAAAGCTCTTTCCAGTCCTATTATGTTCAACAAGCAAGGATAAGTCTGTTCTTCTGACAAAATACTCAAGATATATTTTGTCTTTTACTTTAATCTTGTCTACTGTCTGCCATCCTGTAAAGGATATAAAGGTGAAACATCTAGACAACTGGAAGTACCCTCTATATTCTGCTTCTTAGAGGAGCTGACCTTTTCTATACAACTCTTCAGGCAGCCGGATGACCTTTAATATTCAGTACATTTCCCCCTACGTTGATAGCTCATGCTAGCTTCTTTACTGGCCCCTTAACTTTCACGTAGCTAATGTGTAAATGTGTAGGTTTTGTGTGAATGCCCTTGCAATTCAATTGGTAAAAAATACCAGCTTATAAATAAAACTTATCATGCTTGTTTTCATTTTCCTTTATGTGAAATTTTCTCTAGGAGAAAATAGTGAGTCTTGCTGAGTAAAAACCCAAGAACAAAATGTACACAGTTCTCTGTTCTAATGAAAGTATTTTAAATGGGTAATAATGCATGAGAAGAGAAAAAATTATAACACAGGTCACTGAACCAAATGATCAAGCAAGGAGTTCTCTCTAAAGTAACAGTCAACACTCAGCATGTACTTATGGGGTTGTCAGGCAATAGGGATTTCAGCAGGATTCTTTCTGCTTATATAAGTTGAAGTTCAGTGAAACTGGTATGAAACTCAGAGCTGTAACCCTGCCATTCTACCATGAAGAAAATTATATTTTTACAAGATTGAAGTTTTTGTTCAGCTAAGTTGTAGTCATGGTCTCAAATTCCTGGTTCCTTTAATAGCCTAAAGAGAACTAGGAATTATAATTGAATTTTTTTAAAGAGATGTGTTTTAAACAAACAAGATCTGAAATTATGCCTTTAGTATGCTTTAAATTTGTAGATGAACTCATCTTGATTTCTTTTTTTTAAATATTGATTGATTGATTGATTGATTGATTTGAGAGAGAGAGAGAGAACATGAACAGGGGGAGGGGTAGAGGGAGAAGAGACTCCCTGCCAAGCAGGGAGCCTGATGCAGGACTCAGTCCCAGGACCCTGGGACATGACCTGAGCCAAAGGCAGACGCTTAACCAATTGAGCCACCCAGGCACCCTTTATTCTTGATTTCATGGCCCAGCCTACAATTATACCACCATTCATAAATTATCTTATCCTATCATTTGGATTGGGACTCTTTTTCTTTATTAGAGAGTCCCAATTATCTCATATATTTACTCATTACTTCTAGGATAGCAAGATGTTAGAGACTGGACATCCTAAAGTCTGGCATAGCACTGACCATTTGAGGCCACAAAGTAAAGACTTTTGAATGTGAGTGACATATAATCTTCCAGTAATCTTTGACTGACTCGCAGGAACAAAGTAAAATTTCACCAACACAGTTCATCCCAAAGCACTAAGAAATATCTGGGTTTCTATAGTTGTCAGCTACAGCACAATCAAACTTTTCTCATCACATGGCCTCCTTCTTTTCTTGTGGTCACCTAACTAGACTACCATCTAGTCTCTCTATTCTAATATCATCTAAACTTCCATCATTCATTGGCATTCCTGTTACTCATTATTACCAATATCCTAGGAATCTAACTTGGTTTGGGTACTCACCCTAACCAGCCCTTTCAAGTTATCTCCATCACGCTGTTGATTGAGTGTATGTGGCATCATTTTCCAGGCCAGAGAGAACAAAAGGTGACCATAAAACCAATTCAAAAGGCCTCACCTGGGTAGACCTCTCAATTTGATTGTCCAATTAGGAAATATTTCCTGTTCAACTGATATACAGACTAATCCCTTCCTTCTAAGGAATGCAATAAAAATAATCTAGTTCTCATTTTTTTAAGCTGCAGAAACTGGGTCCAGAAAATTTATCTAAAAGTTAGTCTGGTCATGATCCTAGGCAAGGGATTGGCAAACTTTCTGTAAAGAATCAGACAGTAAATATTTTAGGCTATGTGAGCTATATACAATGCCTGTCACATACTATTCTTTGGGGTTTTTTTTTATAATCCTTTAGAAGTATAAAAATCATTCTAAGCTTAAGGGGTATACAAAATGGGCTACCAGCTGTTTTTGGTCCATGTAGAATAGTTTGCTTATCATTGTTCTACCATTGTTCTTCCAATAACTACCAACTGTTATGGACTGAATTGTGTCTCTCCTACATTCATATTTTGGAACCCTAACTTCCACTGTGAGTGTATTTGGATATAGGATCTTTAGGAGGTGATTAATATTAAATGAAGTCATACAAGTAGAGTCCTAATTCAATAGGACTAGTAGCCTTATAAAAGAGGAAGGGAGCTTGCTCCTTCACCCTATCTCTCATGCATACACTTTGAGAAAGGCAATGTAAGCACACAGTCAGATAAGGTGGCTACATGCAAGACAAGAGAAGTCTCAGAATGGAGACTACCTCACCAAAACCTTGATCTTGGACTTCGTACCCTTCAGAAATGTAAGAAATAAGTTTACATGGTTTAAGCCACTCAATCTATGGCATTTTGTTATGGCAGCCCAAGCAGACTGAGACATCTGCTAATCACACTAGAAATCATACACATAATTCTAGGTAGCTACAATAAGCAGGATTCTTCATTCCGTTTGAATACATGTTAAGAGATTAAAGAAATAGATTATTAGCTATAATTATAAAGCAGGAATAATAAAGGCCCAAATTTCTCAAGGTCACCTCCTACCTCAGATTCAAAACTTGTGCAAAAATCTAATGCTCCATTATCTGTTTAAATATTCAGGAGGCCTCTTTATCATATGTGTATGTGAATGGAAACATATTATTCAGATCCTCCTTAAAGGGAAAACTTGATGCCCAGTTATGGGAAATGCAGACAGCGGACAGCACCAAGTGCCCGCTCCCTCAGAATCAGCCTGAGCTGAGGAGAGAGGCTTCTTCCCAGATCATATCCTTCCCAGGGCAGTTTGCACCCAGAAGCTGAGCAAGGTGTGTATACAAATTTCAGGCCATTTTGTCCCAATATGGACAATACTTCTACATCCCCATTCCTTTCACATCTTGCACCCAAATTCCATCTCAAAGTCTGCTTCTAGATAGTGACATGTGACAAAGACCTAATATCTATGTATGACAATTTATTATTCAATTATTCAATATGCTACCCCCAAATTAATGACTATCCTTTTTACAACTACAAACCAACAAGGTCATTTCTAATTTCACAAATACATGCAATTTCTTATAAGTTATTTCAGTCAACATCTTTCATTTTGAGTCTTTTTCAGAATTCGTTGCAGAATAGTAGACACTAATTGTGATCTTATTCCTGTGTCTTATGAGATATCTTATCCCTTTAAAGTCCTGTTTGATTTTCAAGTTTATGGAAAAGCCTCCAATCTTTGATTCTTCTAAACTATTTTGAAGATTTTCAGTACAAAAGAGAATTATTTCAGTGATTTTTTAGTGTGTCAGTGCCTGTCCATCCATCAGTCTAGTCCACTCTCCACTTATGAGCTCTTGTAAGACAAAAAGGGTTTTAGTGAATTGTGCTATAATGCAAGGCCACAGGCTCACATTGAGGGACACTATAATACATGGTCCTATGAAACTTGTCAGTATATCTGCTGTAAAGATGGCTTTGAGGATGTTCATCATGAAATTGAGCAGTGTCATCTTCATGAGACCATTCAGGAGAAATGTATTTCTTCTCTCAACATCAAGAATTGTGTTTATCCTCAGCAATTCATCTGCTTTTTATCTTACATGAATCATGCAGAGTTCATCCTTGAGAAAGTAGTCTGCATAGTGGCTAGACTGATATAAACTGCTTCATAGCCCAGTTCTGCTGCTGACTAGCTCTATATCCTTAGATGCATTAAACTCTCTGTACCTCAGTTTCCTCCTCTGTAAAATGATATTAAGGACAGAAACTTCCTCACAGATTGATATCAAGAAATAAATGAATTATACATACATAATACCCATAGCACAGAAAAAAAACTCAATGATATTATTTCTTTTTTAAATTGGTCTACCTAAGGCTACTACTTCATGGGGTATATATTTTGTGTTTTCTGCTCATTTCCCAAGTCTTGCGATTGGTTTTTATTTTGCCTCAACTTTCTGAATGTCCTCCTTTTAAAATGTATAATATTCATCATCTGTTTCTGATCATGAAATTAATAAAATTTCAATGTCTAAATGTGACATGGGACAGATGCTGAAGGCAGTATGCAGCTTAGAAGCTGCTTATGACTCTCTCCCTCTCCCTCTGCCCCATTCTTCTCTCTAAAAGAAGAAATACATCTAAAAAAAAAAAAAAAAATGGCAGCCGGGATAGCCCCAGAGCCCCAGCAGTTTAGCACCACCTTCAGCCCAGGGCCTGATCCTGGAGACCCGGAATCCCTGCATGGAGCCTGCTTCTCCCTCTACCTGTGTCTCTGCCTCTCTCTCTCTCTCTCTGTCTCTCATGAATAAATAAATAAAATCTTTAAAAATAAATAAAGAAAAGAAAATGAGTAATTTCTGAAGATTTAATACACAGTATTGTGATTATGATCAACAATTACTGCATTATATACTTCAAAGTTTCTAAGAGACTAGATCTTAAATGTTCTTGCCACAAAATCAAATAATTGAGGTGATAGAAGTGTCCACAGATGCTACAGTATTAATCTTATTGTATATATAAATGCATCAAAAAAAAATAAATGCATCAAATGAATACATTGTGCACCTTAAATTCACACAGTGCTGTATGTCAAATATGACTCAATTTTTTAAATAATAAAAATAGATTTTTAAATTATAGAGGGGATTCCTGGGTGGCTCAGTGGTTTGGCTCCTGTCTTCAGCCCAGGGCATGATTCTGGAGACCCCGGATCGGATCGAGTCCCACGTTAGGCTCCCTGCATGGAGCTGCTTCTCCCTCTGCCTGTGTCTCTGCCTCTCTCTTTCTCTCTCTCTCTGTCTGTCATGAATGAATAAATAAAATCTTAAAAAAAAAAGAGAGAGATCTATAGGGGCATCTGGGTGGCTCAGTTAAGTGCCTACTCTTGGTTTCACTCAGATTGTGATCTCAGAATCCTGAAGTTAAGCCCTGAGTCTGGCTCCCCATCAGCACAGAGTGTGGGGAGGGGCACAGAGACTGCTTGTCCCTCTCCCTTTGCCCCTCCCTCCACTCATTCTCTCTCTTTCTCTCTCTCTCAAATAAATAAATTAAATATTTAAATATATATATAGAGAGAGAAATCTATAATATTATTGATAATAAACACCATTTATTGAACACTTGGTAAATGCTAAGCTAAAATCTTTGCATATATTAAATATTTTAACCTTCACAGAAACGTTATTGCTATTTTCTTCATTTCGCACATGAGGAAATTAAGCTTGAAGTAAGAGCACCACTTAACTCAGGATCTCACAGCTGGCAAGTGAAATTCAAACCCACATTTTTACAATGTCACCACTCTGAGAAAGCTACTAGAAACATTTCCATATAATTTCTTCACCTACAGATGTTCTTTGCATATTTGTATATGTGTATATTCTAATGGAAATACTTTATGTAATCTTACATTTATTTGTTCCCATTAATTTCAGTAATTAGTATTTTAAATACTAATAACTACATAATACTTCACTTTATGTTTACGTCATAATGTACTTAAGCATTGTTTTTTTTGCCAATTTTGTTTTTTGGTAAAACTTTCACATTCTTAAACATAGAGATTTATAGTCCTCTCCCAATTACTTATCTAGTACAAAATCTTACAAGTGAAATTACTGGGTTAAGATACATGACCATTTTAAGGCCATTATTCATATTTCCAAAATGTTTTCAAGAAACATTGATCACTTTAATCTTGCAGTAAAGTCCAAAGAGGTTACCATCATGTCCAAGGTCAAATTAAAAAGAACTATTTTAAATTGTATTGGACTCTTATTGGAATTGCATTATACGGATAGATTTGCTTAAAGGAAAAAAATCTTTCAACCAAGAATATGGTATGCCCTCCCCACAAAAATGTATATGGCATGTCCCATCATTTATTTGTCTTCTCTATAATTCAATATTTTTATAGTTTTTCTTCATATAGATCTTATGCACTGGGGATAAAATTTATTTCTAGATATTTTATATTTTTGTTATTACTATATAAGTGACTTCTTCCATTATACTTTTGAAATGATTTTATTTACTTATTCGAGAGAGAGAGAGAGAACATGAGCAGGGAGAGAGGCAGAAGGAGAGGGTCAAGCAGGCTCCACTGAGCATGGAACCCAATATAGGGCTTGATCCCAGGACCCTGAGATCAAGACCTGAGCTGAAGTTACATGTTTAACTGATTAAGCCACACAGGTGCCTCTCCATAATGTTTTATATCTAATTTTCTATTATATAAAAAAAGCTTTTTAGTTATGATTTATTTTCATTAATATTTAACTTGTAGCAGAAAATTATAATTATTTCTCATATCAGTACTATTCACTGTTTAGTTGATTTTTGTGGATATTCTATATGCCAATCTGAAGATTAGTAGAGAAGCAAATGTAATTATCCAGGTGAAAATTCCTACCCCTTCTCCTCTTGCCTGCTCTTGGGTTTGTTCACAGTTTCCCAGATACATAGGAGGCAGTGCAATCAGCCTCATCAGGGAAAAGTATTTTACCACCAACACTGTTTATAATTTCAGAATCAAAGCAGTAGTAAAAATCAGATACACCTAGTCCCTGCACCCTACACAAACCTCTGCTACTTGGTGGTCATAGCTCTAGTAAGGGCTTGAATAGGCTTCACATAGAACACCAGTAGATCATTCTGTATTCTCATAGGAAAGAGGGGAGATCAAAATGGCCAAGAGTAGATAGGGGCATGAATTCATGAAATGACCCTAATATTTTCCAAATCTATTTGTAAGGTGTTTTCATCTTTAAAAAGACTGGTTAAGTCAAAAAAAAAAAAAAACCATAGGTGTCATCTTCTCAAGGTTAAGATGTTTTATTATTTTTAAAACCAATTTTAGGATAATATTCACATATTATCTCAATAGCATATCTTTAGTGGCTCATCTTTGCTTTGTAAGCCACGTACACAAGTTTTGGATTTTCTGTGTTCTCTGGGTGTGCATAGTCCTTAAAAATTTCACATTGTGAAATTTTTCCAATTCCATGCCCCTGTCTGAGGAAACCCTAACACAATGTCCCACACACATGCCTCACCCCCACTGCACTGCCTGAGTTGGGAATGCTGGGCTCTAGCTCTCTCTCCGCTACTACCAGTTTGATAGATGATCTTGGGAAATTCATTTGATGTCTCAGCCTTGTTTTCCATTCTTAAAGGGAAAAATTCAAGTGATATTACTCTAAGACTCCCATCACTTTATGATAATCAAAACTCCAAATGAGCAACTTTTAGCTTCTCACAGACTTTTACCCAGCTTGTGGTTTTCTCATGTTTTTTTCTTCTCCTTCTGCCACTATGAACCATGACATTGTTAAAACCCAGCCACAAAAAGTAAAGCCCTGAAAAGCATAGACCATAGAATTTAAGAAGACCTTAACTATTCTTTTCTGAGTTTCTCATCTGACCCTCTGCTTGGAGGCTTCTGGACTACTTCATGTGATAAAGACATGGCCCTGCACCTGCTGTGTTCTCTTCCACTGCATTGTTACTTGACATGACATGACAATAATGACCATGACAGCAATAACATCCCAGGGCTTGGTTCCTACATTGGAAAATGTGTATGAAATAATAAGTTAATGAAAATTTTAATAAGTATTTTTAAGTTTATTGTCATTCATTATTTAAAGCTCAAAATAAATCCATAGCAAAGTAATCTACCCTGAATGACAAAAAAAATCATGTAAGTTTCCATTTTTTTCACATCCTGCCATGACATCTAAACTCTTGCTGCATAGTCATCCTGCCATAGAAAATACAAAGGAGATATAGGCCTGCTCATTGAGTTATTAGTTACACATCCTCCATGAATTATAGAAAGGGCATAATAATATAATTATCGAAAGGGCATAAATGAGAACCTGAATCATCCATGCTGAGATGTGAATACAGTTTATGGCTATTTTCTTTTACAGGTAGCCTCTCATGGAGAAATTTTTGGAAATGACAACATGGCTATGCATTTTGAGGGTTTACTTACCAGGGCTATAAAGTTGTCTTATATTATAGTAAAGCATTATTATTTTATTTCCCTGTTATTGTTACATGATTAAGTCAGCTAACCTCCTATTCTTTCATGGTGATTAAAACTCTGAAGCTGCATGTTATATGAAGAGAGGGGAACATCAAGCTCTCAAGCTGTATGATCCCTGTGCCCTTTCCTCTCCTCAGAGGCAATACTGGTCAGTGATGAAGACCTCCTGGGTTCAAATACTCTACCCATGAAACACTGGGCAACTTGCTTACCCTCCCTGTGCCTCTGACCAATGAGATGAAAATAGTGGCACTGACTTACAAGGTTGTAGTAAGGACTTAATGCATTAAGGCCTGTTGGGCTCTCAGCACCCTGCCTGGTACCTTGCATACATTATTGTAAGCATTTACTGATTTTTTCCATTCATTCTGTGCTCCAGCAGCACTTGACTTTTTTAATTCCTCAAATGTGATGAACCCTCTCTTGACCTTAGGACTCTACACAGGGACTCTCCTTCATAGTACTTACCCCAGTAAGTAATCATATATGCATTTGTGTGATTATCTGTTTTATGTCTGCCTTCCCCCTTGTGAGGTCAGGAACTGTTTTGTCTCTCACTGCATACCTAGATATAGGTCAGTACTCACCGTAGATGCTTAATAGATGTGTGTTAAATGCTAAGTGAATAAATAATAAATCCAAGAGAAGAAAAAGAATCTAAGTAATTTTAAAAAGCATCGTAGGGACTTGGGTTTGTCAAGGCTCCGTTTCAAGTCCATTCCTTATCTGCATCCTATTACAACATCAAATCTCAGTTTAGCTTAAAATCTTAGAGGTTTTCTTTTACATATTACCTTTCAAAGTGCTTCTTCAGAAACCATATTGCAGAAGTTAATCACATCTTTTAGAGAACTACATAAATGTGTGATAGGATCTCAGTGTTTACTTCATTTATTTCTTCTTTGAAATTTTGGATACTATGCATGAAAATCTAATCAAATTAAATCAGTCAGTAGTAAATACAGTGTTCCCAGAACAAAACTTCTAGCAGGTGCAGGAGTTTGAAATTCCACATTTGTCCCGTTAGGAAGGCAAGACAAAACTGCTCTAGACCCTGGGCACCCTAAAGATATTGTTATTTTGATTTAGGGAATGCAGTTTGCAATGAGGATGCACTTGCAGAACAAGGAAATACTGTTCAGTGGGGAGTATGTATTTGATTTTTCCCATTATTAGCATATTATTAGTATTTTTCCATAAGGAAATTAGCACCCTCGGGTAGCAAGGACCAGATGGCTAACATTATAAAAAGCACTCTGAACTGCTCTGGGAGAAGGTTTTCTCTAACAATATTATTCAAGCCATCATTCAAAATATACTTAGAGGGTCTGATAAAACTTAAGGCCACAAAGAAGGGAAATAAATTTGACAAAGGCTCTGTTTGACGTTAAAGCATCACAACACCTGTCTTTTATTCAATTCATTCAAATATACAACCTAGTTATGCCTTTATGACCTTGCTACTCAAATTGTGGTGTGCAGACCAGCAGCAGCAGCAGCATCACCTGAGAGCTTGTTAGAAATGCAGACTAGAAGTCCACATCTCAGTGTTCTGAATCAAAATCTGCATTTAACAAGATTCCCCAGGTGATCTGTATGCACATTAAATTCTGAGAAGCAGTGCTGTAAATAGTTTTACTAAAAGCAGTGAAAATTAAATGGAGAATTTCAGTGCCAAAAAGAAATACAATGCTTATGAAAAAGGTGTGTGGGGATGGTTAAAAGATTTTGTTTGTTTATTTATTTATTTTTTATTTATTTATTTATTTTTTTTTTAATTTGAGAGCAAGAGAAAGAACAATAGCTCGAGGAAGGGAAAAGGGGTAAGGGGCAGAGGAAGAGGGAGAGAGAGAAGTAGGCTTTCCACTGAGCAGGGAACCTGTGGCAAGGCTCGATTCCAGGATCCCAGCATCACAGCCTGAGCTGGAGGCAGACATTTAACTGACTGAGCCGCCCACATGCCCCCACAGAGATGTATTTGTTAAAGTGTAGGAAAATGTGATATGGCAGCTGGGGCCAGGGAGTCTGAAAAGCTTAACCACCAGCTCTGCCTCTCACTGGCCATGTGCATCAAATACTTCTCCCGAACTCGCATCCTCTGGACCCACCTTTTTAACTCCAGCCATTGCCATTGCGGTGGGAACCAGCATTGCACATCTGTAACCTGACAACACCTGACTTCAGCTGTTTCAAGTAGCTGTGTCTTTCCACCCTGGGTTTCTCTGCTGCTTCCAGGAGACATACCTTCAGGAACCTAATTGGTCATTCTGAACTATCTACAGCCTTTAAATTGAGAATTCTCCCCCCATAAGGCAAACCTTGACTGACCCTGAATAGCAGCTGCAGCCAATTCTGAGGTGGATTCTATAGAGCACTCCTGGCAGAATAAGTCCCAGTAGCCAACAGCAGTGGCTAGCTGTTTATAGGATCTGTGGCTTTCTTCTAACCAACAGAATACACAAAGATGATGACATGACATTCATGTGATTACGGCACATTATATACAACGCCGTCTTGCCAGCAGACTCACTCTAGAGAGTCTCTCTCCTTAGCTGGCTCTGAAGAAGAGTGGACATGTTGGGAGCCTCTCACGGCAAAGAGCTGAGGGCAGCTTCTAAGAATTGAGCTGGCCTCCAGCCAACAGCCAGCTAGATGCCAGTGCCCTTAATCATGCAGCTACAAGGAAATGGATTCTATCAACAAATCAAGTGAACTTGAAAGAAAATTCTTTCCCAGGTGAGCCTCTTCATGAGCACACAGCCTGGCCGACAGCTTTATTATAGCCACGTGAGACCCTGATCAGAGGACCCAGCCAATCTATGTCACTGTCCTCACCACAGAAACTGTTAGACTGTTAAATAATAAACTGTTTTAAGTCCCTAAATGTATTGTAATTTCTTATGGAGTCATAGAAAACTGATATACCCTCCAATACCCTGCAAGCCTCATGAGGTTAGGAACTATATCTGATATATCCAAAACCTAGTTGACTATGTGACATGTAACAGTTGTTCAAATAATAAGTCATATGTTATGTAAACACATATCTTTGGATTTCTGAACAGAATTCATAGTATTTATATCTAAAAGTATATCCTGCCATCACTAATATAGTACTGGAGGCAATAGCCATATATTAAATCTCTATTAGCCAACTGCATATGTACAGATTATAGCACAAACAAAACATGCAATCAAAAAGGAAATAAACCCAGAAATATTTTTTACTTTCAATACCCCTAAATGTCTGACCAAGATTTGACCCAATATTTTTAATGCTCCAGACTCCAATCACATAAACACGGTTAACATACTTTTCCTTCTAGCCTTTTTTCTTTTTATGTCTTTTCAAAAATAGTTGAGAGCATATTATAATAAAATTGCTACCTGGATTATTTCACTTAACATCCTTTTGTAAGCACGTTGTATTGTCATTACCAAATGAGCCATTTTCAAAGACACATTTCAAACACTTGGCTTTGCAAGGTTTCAAAAATGTTCTTTCAGCGTTCTCTGCCTGTTATTGTCTCATATCAACAGTCCACTGCTCTGAACAAGTGTGGCACAGCTGGCCTGGTACAACCACAGTTAGCTGGTACAACCAGCTAGACCCGGATTTCCTAATTTCAGTCATATCTCTTCTGCCTCTTCTGCCTGTTATTGTCTCATATCAACAGTCCACTGCTCTGAACAAGTGTGGCACAGCTGGCCTGGTACAACCACAGCTAGCTGGTACAACCAACTAGACCCGGATTTCCTAATTTCAGTCATATCTCTTCTCCTCATCAGAGGGGATGGCTCAGGGTTCCAGATGAAACCCCAACAAATTGAAGAAAACATCACAACACTCCATTTTATAATAAACTCAAATCCTCTTCTAAAACTCCTTGCAAAGGCTTGTTATAACTACTACAACCAACTCACTGATGCTCAGTTGTTATATATGTATATAAACACTGGTAATTTGGCCATGGACATTTACTTCCTGGATAAATTTTTCATTTTCTCACTTCATTGCCTTAATCTCACTCATTATGGATTTCCCATACAGATGCCATATAAAACATGCCAATGACTAGCTGGAGTTGGGATCAAAATCCCCTTGCTTGTATTGCTATCTCATTACTTAATGTCCTCTTAGAAGGCTACTGACAAAAAGTGATTAAATATGCTGGGAGCTATAGGAATAAAAGGAACTAGGACACAAAGACCTATTAGTTACTTGTAAAACAACTGGCATCAGCTGGTATTTGGATTGTCAAATCTAATTTCATACTTTTCTTAAGGATCTATAACCCTTTCTGAGCAGTGAATATTTGCTCTCTTATTGAAGATCAGTAGAAACGGAAAGCACCCAACCTTCTTCAGGAATAAATTTTCATGGCTGCTATTGTTTCTTTGGTTCTAAAATGGCCATGAATGTCTTCTTTCAAATATCTCAGGTTGGGGATGCAAGGAACAGCCGTTGGTAAGTTGGTTGGTTTGCTTTTATTAAAACCCACTCCTCTTGATTTCCCACAAACACTGAGAACTAAAATACTTTAAAATTGTGATGTGATGAGCATTGGGTGTTATACGCAACTGATAAAGTATTGAACATTACATCTGAAACTAAGTATGTACTATAGGTTGGCTAATTGAATTTAAATAAAAAAAATAAAATTGTGATCAAGTCAAACATTTCCAAGCCTGGTTGAATTCAATTCTATTCTATACCTATACCCACACAGCTGAATGTGTCTGGAGAAAAACACTGATCTCACTTTAAAATTCATGGCCACCAATTTCACAACAAACTTAACCCTTCCGTTTGAGCACTAGATCTAATGCCATCTCTCCTGTTCAAGGACAGCTCTCCCTGGGGTGCCTGGGTGGCTCAGTAGGTTGAGCATCCACCTTTGGCTCAGGTCATGATCCCAGGGCCTGGGATAGAGCCCTACATTGTGTTCTCTGTTCAGCCCCCTGCTCGGCTGGGACCCTGCTTCTTCCCCAGCTTGTGCTCCCTCTGTCAAGTAGATAAATAAATAAAAATCTCAAAAAAAAAAAATGGATAGCATTCCCACAATCTTTCTTCCCTCCTAAACCATTCATTTTCACATCTGTACTTGTCATGCAGCATTTTTACCATCTTTTTAAAATAGCATCAATGATCCCACTCTCCCTCTCCAACTATGGTCCCACTCAAAACCTTGAAACAGAACCTACTCTATCTAATTTCTCTCTTCCTGTTTACACTTAAACCCAGATTATGTTTCTGCCAGATTGCTTCATCAGAACTCTTGCCAAGCTCTCCAATGATCTTTCCCCCAAATGTCAGCAGCTTAATAAATATTTCTTATTTATATTACTCATTGATTGTGGGTTGCCTGGGAGTCTGCTCCACATTGTCCTCTCTCTGGGACACTAATTGATAAAGCAGTTACCACTGGAGCATTGCCAGTTGCTGTGACAAATTGTGCATCAATTGCTAGAGTTTCCATCCAGAAGTAACACATATTATTTCCACTCTATTTCAATTGGACAGAGCAAGTCATATGATCACCATGAGCAGAAAAGTGCTCGTCTAACATGAAACCATATTAGAAGGTGATATGGAAATATTTGGTAAGTAGCACTGATTACCAAAGCTCCTAAGTTTGTATCTTGTGCCTAGCTTTCCCCTAAGCTCTAGATTCGAATATCCAACTTTCTACTCAACATCTCTACTTAGACATCTAATTGAAACTTCAAACGGCATCCTCCAAACTGAGCTCCTGATCTTCTCCCCATTCCAAATCAAACATTCTTCTCTCATAGTTTTCCATTTCAGTTCATGGCAACTCCATGAACCCACATACTATGTAAGTTCTGTAGGAGTTTATTGCTGTATCGCCAATACCAAAAACAATGTGTGGCAAAAAGTAGGTTGAACAAATAAATTAACGAATAAATCTTGTGGGTTTTGTCTTGGCTCATTCCTATTTCTTTACATTCTTTTAAAAGTGGTGAAATAAAGTAAAAATCTCACTCAAAAAGGATTCTAATTGAATTCCGTGGTTCTTGAACATTACTGTAGCCCTTGAATACCCAGAACCAGTTACTATATTCAAATATTGTGTTGAGTTCCTCCCCTCTACAATTCATTTACATGAGGGACAAATGCTATACTAGAAGTTCTGTGGCATTCTGATAGCTTCAAAACTGAGTTTAGGCCTTCATTACCTGTATCCTCTCTTTCTTCATTCTCTGCACCCATTCTATTTCTATTTACATCTATGTCTGTATCTATCTATCTATCTATCTATCTATCTATCTATCTATCATCAATCTACCTGTATCTATCTACCTATATCTATCTACCTATATCTATCTATATCTTTATCTATATCATCTATATCTATATCTATATCTATATATCTATATCCACACACAAACTTTTTAGGGAGTCATAGAATATGTCACACTTCTTTCACAGGTTATCATTTGATCCTTATTAGGCATGCCTAAGGCTACTTACTATAATGTAGATTCTTCCTATTTCAGAATTAATTGTATTCACTTTTTCACTTAATTCCTTTTTTTTTTTTTTTTCCTCATCAAGACTCTCAAATCCTCTTTTCCTTACTCATTAAACAAATGCTATTCCCAGTATGGAAGTTCACTTCCTAAAGCCTGATTTTTTTAAATAAACTCTTCGCAATTTATGTTACTTTCTGGATCTGCCTAATATACCAGGTGAGATCATTGTCAGCTATAAAGTGACAGTTACAAGCCCAGAGGACCTTAACTTGAGACTCTAAAGAAATTCAACAGCTCACAGTAAAGTTGCTATTCCTAAATATATATCTACATATTTGCCTCTCTTGTTTTAAATAAGACTGGATTATATCTAAATTCTATCCTTTACAATATCTTCATCAAATGATTGTTGTGGTGGTCACATCAGTAAATATATGTAACATGCTTAGAATAGTACATAGCATGTAGTCAATTCAAGTTATGGGATCCCTGGGTGGCACAGCGGTTTGGCGCCTGCCTTTGGCCCAGGGCGCGATCCTGGAGACCTGGGATCGAATCCCACGTCGGGCTCCCGGTGCATGGAGCCTGCTTCTCCCTCTGCCTGTGTCTCTGCCTCTCTCTCTCTCTCTCTCTGTGACTATCATAAATAAATAAAAATTAAAAAAAAAAAAGTTAAGTATGTGTTCTTGTTATTGTAATTTTCTTTAGGATTAATGACGATTTCATGATCTACGTAGATATCCTCTCTTAAAATATAATCTGAAGTACAGTACTTACGTGCTATTATTATCAACATTTTAAATCTTTGGTTTATTAAAAAAACAATAAGATTTAAATAAATTAAATTCATAGTGAAACCGTGATTGAACATGTTAGGAAACCTGGATATATCAATGTACCATGAGAACAGGAAAATAATTAGGTGCCAAGGACCACAGATCCTGTAATTCTCTTCTGTGTTGGAGCTCATAACAGAAGAAAAGCCCAGGAGAAGTAAAGCTGAGTCACCTAACAAGAACAGGCACAAGGGGGTACCCAGTGGCTCAGTGGGGTAAGCATCTGCTTCTGCTCAAATCATAATCCCAGATCTTTGGATTGAGCCCCATGTCAGGCTCCCTGCCTAGCAGAGTCTGCTTCTCCCTCTGCTTCTGCCATTCCCCCTGCTTGTGCTCTATTGCTCACTCTTTGCTTCCTTCAAATAAATAAATGAAATCTTTAAAAAAAAAACAACAAGCACAGGAAAGTTGCTCCACCTGAGTGGGAGAGAGCCAGAGGCATCAGTTTGGGCCCCAAAACTGATTGGCTGAATGACCTTGAAGCCAGTCATAGAACAGTAACTTACTCAAATGTGAATAGAGATGACTGCTCAAAATTTCTTAGTTACAATAGTATGGAAGCATTCATTTTTTCAATGTCAGTCAAGTAGAAAGTATAAATTTTCTCATAGGTGTGTCTCAATACATGCTCCAGCCAGAAATGGAGAAAGCTCAGATTGCCTTTAGACTGGGAATGTAGCCAATTCATTTACCCACACTGCACTGTGGCCATCCCAACATGGGCCTCGAGAAGACAATGCCTCTTCATTTTAATCGAGTTCACAAGTTCTTCCTATTCCTCTATATTCATATCTCGTCTCTCCATTCATTCTCCCTGAAACATTTCTAGGCCAAGAAAAATTATTCTATACCTACAGTCCTCCCACTGGCTCAGACATCACAGAACAATACATTATAACTATGATAGGCAGGGTAACTTGGGTCAAAGATCATAGGTTCTTGCTTTCTGAAAAGCTAGAGGAAAATGAACCACAATTCTGAGAGTGAATGGGCAGAAATTAAAAAAAAAAAAAACAGCACTTAGAGGAAGATATGATTCTAAAAATTGTTTTTTTTTAAAGCAAGAATCCTGAGCCCCTTCATATATGTAAAACCACGTATGTAACTCGTATGATGACCAAAATTCCTACTCAGACCCCAGGCAGAACTTTTGTCACTTTTCCACATTTTACAGTGCTTTTGATGTTCAGTTTCACTGCATTTTGCCTGAAACTAGATGCTTTGGTAAGATGCTAGCTATTGCTAGCATCTATCAACCATAAATGGTAGGTGTAACCTTTCTTTGGGTCATGGGTTTCCCTAAGATGTTTATGAAAGCCATGGACTTCTAAGCACATATATTAAGTTAGCTTGCACATATGTATATATATCCTTAGGTTTCATTGATGATTAATTTCAAGGATTTCCCCCAGCAAATTCTTCTAGGTGAAAAGAGCCCCTCACAGCTCTCCCACCACAAACCCAAGGTCAGTTGGATTAGTCTGATCATCACGTGGCTTTTTGTGAAACAGTGACTCTATTTAAAGCCAAATAATCAACAATTCAGGGAAATTTTCTTTCCTTTTTTTTTTTTTTTTTTTTTTAGAAATTTTCTTCACCTTCTTTTCATGGAAACACTATACAGAGGCAAATTTTATGTACCACACATTACTGATGTTTTAATTTGTAGGTTTGATCACCAAACAACTCCATTCAAGCATTTTATTGATTTTACTATCCTTACATTGCTTTACATAATATTTAATAGTTGCAGTGATCAAGACACTGCACATTTTAACCAATTCTCCTTTACAACATTCCTGAGAGGCAGATAAGCTTATTACCTCTTTATGGGTAATCAAGCCAGAAAAGAACAGTTAAATACCTTTCCCTGTGTGGTAGTAAAAGTTGGTATCAGTGCTAAACTGATGATTCCCTATCCTAGAATCATCAAACTATATCTTTCTCCTTCATGAAAGTTAGCAGTATTTCCAAATTTGCTGATATGGAGAATGATTTAGTACTATAAATTAATACAAAGCATTTGCTTAGCATAACATTTTTTTTAAAAATTATTTGTAACAAAATAATCTTCATTGAGCTAAAAATTGATGTCCCAAATTTACAATATTAAATTCACACTATCTCCATGGTACCATAAATAGTCTATTGATTTCACTTTTATTGTCATTTTTGTAATTGTCATTATTTGGTTTATGCTTTAAGATCAGAGTGTCACCTAGTGGTACACTTTCTGCTTGGCTTCAAATTTTCAACAGGAATAGTTGAAAACTCATTGATTATTCATTATGATGACAATGAATGAGAAAACTGACTACAGCCACCTCCCTAAACCTATACATATAGGAAATCAATTCTTTTAGAGTTACAAACTCATATTTTCAAAATGTATAACACAAAAATATTGGGGGGTTTTTATTTTCTTTATTTTTATTGAAGTGTAATTTACATATAATAGTATATTGGTTTCATGTGTGCAACATAGTGACATAGTGACTCCACATCTGTATACATCGGGAAATGATCGCCACATGAGTCTAGTCACCACTTGTCACCATACAAAGTTAACACAATATTATTCACTGTATTCTCTATGGTATAAAGTACATTTCCATGGCTTATTTGTTTTAAAGCTAGAAATTTGTACCGCTTGATCCCCTTCAGCAATTTTGCACCCCCCCAACCTCCTCCCATCTGGCAACCATCACTCTATTCTCTGTATCTATAAGTCTGGTTTTGGTTTGGTTTGGTTGCTTGCTTCGTTTTCTAGATCCCACTTACAAGTGAAATCATGCAGTATTTGTCTTTCTCTGTCTGACTTATTTCACTTAGCATAATATCCTCAAAGTCAGTCCATGTTGTTGCAAATGGCAAGATTTCATTATTTTTTTATGGCTAAGTGCTATCCCATTGTGTGTGTGTGTGTGTTTGTTTGTGCGTGTGTGTATAACATCTTTACCGATTCACATATTAATGGATACATAGGTTATTTTCATATTTTGGTTATTATAAATAATGCTACAATAAACATGAATGTGTATATCTTTTTGAATTAGTGTTTTTGTTTTCTTCAGATAGATTCCCAAAAATGGAATTGCTGAATCATATGGTAGCTCTATTTTTAATTTTTTGAGGAAGCTCTGTACTGTTTTCCATTGTGGTTGTACAAATTTACATTCATTTAACAATGCAGACAGGTTCCCTTTTCTCCACATCCTCTCCAATACTTGTCTTTTTGATAATAGCCATTCTAACAGTTGTGAGGTGGTGACTCGTTATGGTTTTGATATCCATTTTCCTGATAATTAGCGAAGTTAAGGATCTCTTCATGTGCCTATTGGTCATCTGTATGTCTTCTTTGGGAAAAAAAATCTATACAGATCACCCACCTATTTTTTTAATCACTGTTTGGTTTTTCTTGTTATTGAGTTATATGAATTCTTTACATATGCTAAATATTAACCCCGTATCAGATATATCATTTGCAAACAATATCTCCCATTCAGTGGGTTTCCTTTTCATTTTATTGATGGTTTCCTTCACTGTGCAGAAGTTTTTGAGTTCAATGTAGTCCTGTTTGCTTGTTTTTGCTTCTGTTGCTCTTGCTTTTGGAATCAGATCCCAAAAAACATAACTAAAAGGGATGTCAAAGAGTTTACCACCTATGTTTTCTTTTATGAGTTTTACTGTTCCGGATCTTACATTCAAGATTTTAATCCATTTTGAGTTAATGTTTTACATGGTGTAAGATAGTGACCCAACTCCATTCTCTTGCTTGTAGCTATGCAGTTTTCCCAACACTGTTTACTGAAGAGACTGTCCCTCTTTGTTTTTTATTACAGTCTTTGTTTTAAAATCTATTTTTTGGGCACCTGGATGCCTCCGTTGGTTAAGTGTCTGCCTTTGGCTCAGGTCACGATCCCAGGGTCCTGAGATCAAGCCCTGCATCAGGCTCAGGCTCCATGGGGAGTCTGCTTCTCCCTTTCCCTCTGCCTCTGCTCCTGTTTCTCTCTCTCTCTCTCTCTCTCTCTCTCTCTCTCTCTCAATAGTAAATAATTAAAATAGCCCTATGGGGTTTCCTTTGTATGTAACAAGTTGTGGGGGGGTTTTCTTGTAGTTTTTAAGATTCTCTATCTTTAACTTTTGACATTTTATTTATAATGTGTCTTTGTATTTCTTTGGGTTCATGTTATTTGGAATCCTGGGCTTTCTGGACCTGGATGTTTGTTTTCTTCCCCAGAGTAGGGAATTTTTCAACCACTATTTCTTCAAATACATTTCCTGCCCCTTTGTTTTTCTATTCTCCTTCCAGAATCCCTATAATGCATGTATTATTCTGTTTGATGTTGTCCCATGTTGTTTAGGTACTCCATTTTTTAAAATTCTTTTTTCTTTTTACTGCTCTGTCTGGGTAAGTTCTATTGTTTTGTTTCCCAGCTTGATGATTCATTCTTCCACTTCATCTACATCTAGTCTTCTATTGAATTTCTCTAGCATATTTTTCAGTTTAGTTATTATATTCTTCAGCTCTGTGACTTCTGTTTGGTACTTTCTTATATTTCCCATTTCTTTGTTGAAGTTCTCACAGTATACAACCATTCTTTGCCCTAGTTTGGAAAGCATTTTTATGATCATTACTTTGAACTCTTTATCATGTAGACCACTCATCTCTGTTCCATAAGGTCTTTCTCTGGGGTTTTATTTTGTTCTTTATTTGGAACATATTCCTCTGTCCCTTCATTTTGTCTGATTCTCTGTTTTCGTGTATTAGGCAAAGCACTATCTTCTCCTAGTCTTGAAAAAGTGTCCTTATGTAGGAGATGACTCTTGATGCTGAGAAGTGCAATCTTCCCTGCCCACTGGAACCAACTGCTCCAGGGATATCCCTGTGTGGGTTTTATGTGTCTGCCAGCTTTTGGGGGTGCCACAGTTGCACCTTGGCAGGGGAAGGGTGCCTCACCACCTGTGACATAGCTGTAGCACAGGGATCGAGAGTGCCCACCTGTGCTAGCAGGTTAAAGGGAGATAACCAAATGGCACCTGCCAGCATTGGCATTTGCAAGGTAGCATGAGACGGAAAAAATGCCACATCCCTGGAGAGAGTCCCAACAGGTTTCTACCTCTCCTCAGTGCTTGCTTTAAGATTAGTAGTAATTGGCTCACCTTCATGTATGGTATAGCATTTTTAAACTGCTGCTTTGCACTAGGTCCAGGGTGACAGTCTTCATGTGAGCATATTAAGAACAAGTTCTCCATTCCCTGCAGTTCTATGATCTCCTGGACATAATTTCCATTGGCTTTACATTTTTGTGGCTTTCCCTCTCAGTGTAGGGCCCAAGGGTTGGAGTGCCTGATGTGTTGCAGAAATCCTTTGCTCCTTGGGGAAAAATTCCATATTTTTAAGATACCTCCCCATTGTGGGTGTCACCACGTGGGGCATGGGATTTTCTGCATGTGACGGTAGACTTCTACTCATGTTAATGCAGCCCTTTTATCATTTGTTGGGGATGTGTTTTTCATCTGTTTTTTAAGATTTTTCAGAGGAAATTACTCCATATGTAGATGTAAATCTATTGTGGCTATGGGAAGAGGTGACTTGAGGATCTTCCTATGCCACCATCTTCTCTGCAGGGTTTCACAACAACGTTATTGACAGAACAGAAGCTTATGGTTAATATTTACTGACAATAAAAGTTCTAAAGTGAGATGTAAAAGTGAGATGCTTCCTCCTAAAGAATCAGGAAATGTAAAAGACATGCTAATAATATGATAATGCCCATCCCAAGACAATAACTCAAGAATTAACTGTCTGCAAATAATCATCTGTGTAAGCAGTACCTTGACTTTCAGGTTCTTAAAAATGCAAGCATGGAGATGAGGGAGCTAATCATACTAATTAACTCGCTGTGCCTTGTAACAAATTAATTTTAAGTAAAGGAATAGGCAACTAGAGAAAAAGGCCAAAATCTCAATTAGTTAATCTGAACAGAACATAAATACTCTCAGAACTCATTTGCCCTTTAGAATGAAAGAGTAGAACTGAGGTGTTGGGAGCAGCAATCATTCCTTACTGACGGGCTAGAATTGTCATTTATGGCACCATTTTTAAGTTCTGCATTCTGATGAGAGTGTTTACTATATTTGGGCAACAGAGTGTGACAAGTCGATGTAAACTATCCATAACCACCCCCAACCTCAGTGAACTAATATAACCTAAACATTTGACACATTCTTTCTATTGGCCTATAGTCTGCTAAAAACTGTTTCTAGCCAGAAAGCGTTGTAGAACAGGTCACACCCACGACTGTCAGCATTAATTTCTAGTCATAAATTTTGGGGAAAAAAGTCCTCTGCATGCATGATATCACTTTACAAAGTCTATATCACTATTATAATAAATGCTGATACTATTTTCAATGTTTAGGAAATGAAAGTATAAAATAAGATTCATTCCTTACTTTTAGGGGATCTAGTTCTTCTATCTATCCATTCCCTTCTCAAAATCTGCAACCTCTTCTCCCAGGTTTGAGCTCCATATCTTCAAAGATACACAGGTGTAACTGACTTAAAGGCTGTTTCCTTGATGCTACAACTGATCTTTCTAGCAATATCCTCAATGTAGCCTTACTTTCACAAAGTTTTTTAAAGAATATCCTTACAGTGCTGACTCACACACCTTAAAATTCCCATCATAACCAGCCACCACCACCCCATATTCATTGTTTAAAAATCAAACTTTCCAAACCACCTTTCCTTTGAAATCCCTCAGCATCACCAATGACCTCACCAAATCCAATAGCTTTTTCTTAACCCTTACTTTCCAGGGCCTGACTGCTCTGTTCAACATCAGTGATTACCACCTCCTTCTCAAAATACTTTCTTCTCTTGGATTCCAGGACACTGCATTTCTCTGACTTCTCTCTTTACAATTCCTGAGATATGTATTTGTATATCTGAATACCATCTACTTCTTTTATATGAATGAGTTTTACTAGTATTGACCACAATGAAATATTTCTTTCTTTAATAAAAGGAAATGAGGTGTACAAGAGCTATGGGATGCCAAGGGAAAGAGACAATACACTTTTGGCAAATTACATCTTTCTTTGTGTGATCTCTGTAGGGCACAACCCACTCTGAGGAGCTGGATGTGTGATCTAAATGGAAACAGGGAGATGTGGAGGATCTAGGAAATGTCTGGCCATCTGGAAATATAAAGGTATATTCTATACCCCTCTTGAGCTCTCAGCAGACCTACTAACAAGTATGGCCTTGGTTAGAGTACATTGATTCATAACTTCTTTCAATAACTTAAATTATTTGTTTTTAACTTTATCATTTACTGTGTCTAAGATTTCTACTCAATAGGCTTTTAGTGTTTAAATTGTAGCACCACAAAGGAATGATATGCTAGTTTTTTAAATTATCAGGCATCAGTTTGACCAAAATTGCATATTCCATCCAAGTGTGTTCTTAATATTATTACAATTATAAATTATCATCTTCTATTTAGATTTCCAAGTAACCAGAGAAAGTTTCTTTAAAAAAAAAAAAAAAAAGGAAGCATTTTGAAGCCATCAGTTTGATTTGCTTGATCCTGTTACCCAAATATCCCAGAACTCAAACTCAGAGGAACTTTAAATGAGTGATCCGATTATGAAAATATGACATTCTGCATAGTACACTGAAGACTTCTGCTCAGGGTTGTTCTGTTGTATTTTATTTTTTAGTAATGAGGACTGATTAGACCTTAAAATCACTATCCTAAGGAATCCCCCATAAAAGATTCAGAGGAGGACCAGAAGAGGTCATACCTCAGTTAAAAGGGGAAATCTCTGCTGACCATCTAAAATAGGGGGAAAAGGAAAGCAGTTCATATTCTAAATGCACTTCACTATCTCCCTGCATCCCTCTCCTCTCCTGACCCTTTTAAAGATGATTAGTTGATACCACTAACTTCCCATATTTTTGCATATCACTTTATTATTTGCCCTATAAATAACCTGTATTATCCTTTGAGTTAGACTTTTACAGTATCTTTTGGAGAATGGGGTATAAGCAGAAAATAATAATTGAAATTCTTCCTCTTCCACAAACATGTTATGTAATTTTAATAATTGCTATCACTTTTAAATGCTTATGCTACAAATATTTTGTAGAGATGATCTCATGTAATCTTTACATCCACTCTCTTGGTATTATTAGCCTCAATTGATTGACTTAAGATTTGGACAGGTAAAGAAACTTGCCTAGAAAGTAACAGAGCCAAGATTCCAATCTGCATTCTTTTCACAACTAAATTAATCCAGTTTTCAATCATATTCTTTAATGTATGAATGCTAGACTTTGAGGTGAATACTTGTTCTTGGTCACTAATCCAGATAGGGAATTTTAAATGCTCAACAGTCCAGGCTGTGTATCCCAGCATGTTAAGAACAAAGAAGAAACTAGGAAGATTACAAAAGACAACTGAGGACAAACCTACAGCTTACTTCTCCACTGTAGCAGATAGTGACCACAACTGTATATTGTAAGATGTGAGTTGCCATGGTAATCGGAAAAGGCTGAATTGGGAGAGAGTGGCAAGTGCTGTTATATTAGAGAGACATTTCATCTATATAACTTCTGAGAAAGCTTATTCCTGTAAGGAGGACTAAAAATGTGTTGCCTACTCCCATATAATATCATGAACACCATGAAATAAATCATCTTTTATAATCTTACAGACCAGATTGGCCTCCATCTTCAATTTCAGAGAGTCCCATTAATGACAGTGAAAATAAGAAAATTAATTCATATTTTTTTAGGCTAAACTTGTTTCTAGGTGAGTCTCTTCCAGGAAATCTCAAGTTGATATATATATATAGATAGATAGATAGATAGATAGATAGATAGATAGATAGATAGATTTACTTTACATGTAAATGCATTTTATGCATAATGAAGTCATCTTTTCTCAAATGTGTACATCTCTGTCATAAGCTAGCCTACCAGAAGCCTCTTGAGAACTTAGCTTAGTAGATTATACAATTATTAAAGGTTGACCTTTTTTCTGGGGTTTAATGAACTGAAAATTGCATTTTTAACCTTGGCTGATGTGTTATCAGATGTCAGTCATCATTTCTTTAATCTATCCCAACTAGACTATAAATTAAGTTGACTCCAAACCTAACTTATTAGGCCAGCAGAATGGTGAAAACAGACCCTTCCTGAAGTCATCCTAAAATGGCAGTGGCAATAGGATTGACACTTGATTTGCAGACATAGTTCTGCAATCAAGTCAGAGCTTAAAGTTGTTGTAACTTGAACATAGTGTAAGCAGGCACTCAAAGTCTGGTAAGACCACCACACGCCAGGCATGATGCCAACAGTGTGAAATTATACCTAAAACAAATCCACTGTTAAGCTTCAAACTTACTTTTTACAATGCACTATTATTCCATTTTATAATTTCCAACATAAAAATTTTATACATATCTCCCTTCATTGATTATTTCTATTTTTTTTATTTTTTTATTTTTTTTAATTAATTTTTATTGGTGTTCAATTTACCAACATACAGAAAAACACCCAGTGCTCATCCCGTCAAGTGTCCACCTCAGTGCCCGTCACCCATTCCCCTCCAACACCCGCCCTCCTCCCCTTCCACCACCCCTAGTTCGTTTCCCCGAGTTAGGAGTCTTTATGTTCTGTCTCCCTTCCTGATATTCCCCAACATTTCTTTTCCCTTCCTTTATATTCCCTTTCACTATTATTCATATTCCCCAAATGAATGAGAACATACACTGTTTGTCCTTCTCCGATTGACTTATTTCACTCAGCATAATACCCTCCAGTTCCATCCACGTTGAAGCAAATGGTGGGTATTTGTCGTTTCTAATTGCTGAGTAATATTCCATTGTATACATAAACCACATCTTCTTTATCCATTCATCTTTCGATGGACACCGAGGCTGCTTCCACAGTTTGGCTATTGTGGCCATTGCTGCTAGAAACATCGGGGTGCAGGTGTCCCGACGTTTCATTGCATCTGAATCCTTGGGGTAAATCCCCAACAGTGCAATTGCTGGGTCGTAGGGCAGGTCTATTTTTAACTCTTTGAGGAACCTCCACACAGTTTTCCAGAGTGGCTGCACCAGTTCACATTCCCACAGGCAACACCCTCTTTGAACTCGGCCACAGTAACTTCTTGCAAGATTATTTCTATTTTAAACAGAATCTATTCACTGCATAGAGTTTCATGTGCCAGAAAAAGTAAATATCCCCAATAATTTTATGTAACTGAGCATCTTTATAATGCCTCCTTTTTTCATTCACACCATTTTTTCTTGTTTTCCTAATTACAGACATTATTCAGCTTATAAAAGATTTTCTAGTGCATAAACTTCTGACCTGTACATTTCCCACAAGCTTCCTAAGACATTGCAGGGGAGATATTTGTGTAGACTGAAGCTACCTGTATGCAGTGTTGGAATGATAAGGTCAATCAATTCTGCAAAGTAAGCTGGTCAGTTCTGAGAGAAGGAAAATAATTAATTTAACAAATTGAACACAAATTCCACTCCAGACACTGTGTAAGGTGTCCCACTGACTCAAGAACCAACAGAAGTCAGCCTCTGACCTCAAGGAGCTTAGAGTCCTGGGGTAGGAAAAAAACATGTACATAAATGACTCTAAGTGGTGCTCTGTGGTGTTAAGCCAAGAAGGTAAACTAACCCTTTTTTGTCAAAAAGTCTATAAAGCACATTTACTCAAATAAAGTCATAACTTTTGTTGGCTGATTTTAAAGGAAGCCACAAGTATACACGTATCTCTGTCTAGCTATGTAAAAGAGATAGGGGAGGGATTCATTTTACAATTTGCCAAGATATTATTCTTTTAAAAAGCACTTTTTTTTTTTTTTTGCCCTCTCTTCCTGTCCCACACCACAAGGTAATAAGCCTGGCAGGAAGTCTGGGAGGCAGTCCAGTGACAGCCAAGGTATATAAAAGGAGGCAGAGCAGGGTGGCGGTCCACTAAGATCAAGAGATTGGGAAATTTAGTAAGTAAGTATGTATGTGGAAGATAATGGAAGCCTGGCTTTTCACTGTCAGAGAAAGAAGGTACAGATATGAAAAGGAAGAAGTAGGAATGAACCCAAAAATATTAGATTGGAATTGAAAGTATGGGGTACTCACAGTTCTTAATGTATATCTAGAAAGATATAGAGAGATGTAAATGTGTGTATATATACATAGGTATGATACATATATGTATGCAGATATACATGTATTATGTGTGTATATATATACTTGTATAGATTTCCTTGCTCTGTCCACTAAGAGGCCCTAGGATCAATAACATTTTAGCCACAATAAAGGGCACCAAGCATAGATTTGACTTTTAAATGCCACTCCTCCATTAAAACAAATAAACAAACAGGACTTAGACAAATGGCTAATTCCAGGCTGAGACAAGGAAAGAAGGTGTTCCTGTAGTTCCAGCAGTGAGAAGCTGCTGCTAGCTAAATCTGGAACAATTTGAGATCTAAAATATATAATGATTATAATGAGTTATAACTTACTGAATAAAATGTAAGTCTCTGAGTACATTCTGATATAAATACATACATATACATAGACACACTTAAATACTATAGAATGCCAACTAGTAAACAGTGGAATTAGAAAATTGCTTTTTGGCCACCATTAAAGTATAATTATTTCTGGAAAAAATATCAATGGATGCTAAAACTGGCAGATATTTAAATGTGGGATGAGTGTCTCTCTACAAAATATCTATTATCACAAAAAAGAAAGAAAGATAACTTTACAGTGAAGAAACCTGGAAGGCATCATCTTTACTAAAGGATCAAAAGAACATCACCAGCAATAAGACAAGTAGACAAGCAACTGCCACCAGATAAGATAAAATGAGAACAAAGTATCAATTCTGTGAAATTCTGGCTCAGAATTCTGGGTATTATCATGAGGAAACATCAAATAAACCCAAGCTTTATAATCTTCTAAATTCTTCAAGGTCATGGAAAGTCAAAGATAGAACTGTTCTGGGTTGAAGATTTGAGCAACATGACAAGTGTATAGTCCTTGATTGTATTCCATTGCTATGAGGGAAATTAAAATGGAGTCTCTGGGTAAAGGATATACATGAGCCATTTATACTATTTAACTTTTCTACAAATTTGAAATTGTTTCAAAATAAAAATTATGAAAAGAAACAATGAGTAAAATCACTTGCTATCTTGCTATAAGGGCAGTATAAACAAAGTAAGGTGGGATTCAAAAGATAGAGAATCACTCTCTGTGTACCACATCTCTGTGGTAATAGAGACCAGGTCTGTCTTCATTATTACTGTATCATGAGGGCCCAACCTAGTCCTTCACACAATAAGTCTTTCACACCATAAGTTAGTCTTTCACATACAATTCAATTGGCATACATTCAATAAATTCATTGGTTAATCAAGCAGCAAGAAAAGAGGAGGTTCAGTCGGGAAAAGTTTTATAAAAGAGAGATGAAAACAGGTGACACTCTAAGCATGGGAACAGCATAAATAAGGTCACAAAGGTGAGAAAGCAGAAAGCAGCAAGTGGCTGGAGCAGAAAGAATGTTCAGAAACACAGGAGAGGCAATGGTTGGAAAGGTAGTATAGAGGACCTACAATGTCCAGGTGAGGTAAAAAAATAAATCCTGTACTTAGGAGGGAACTTTAAAAGCTTGTTAGACCTTTCTAAGGCAAGTTAATTTAACCTTTCTTCTTCTATCCTTCCTCTAATAGACATGCAAATGCCCAGTAGTAGATCCAAAGAAGCAACAAGTATGGTTAATCTACCAGTTTAATAACAAAATCCCTTGGTTCTTCAACTACATTATCCAGAGAATTCTAAAGGATTTTGTTCCACAGAACCCTATGTCAGTAAGTGTTTCATGATGGAATAACTATAAGATTAAGCTAAATTTATCAAATTTCTCCCTTCAACGACTCCTCACTGGGATGCTCCAAAGGAAGAGAATATGCAATGTGTCGGAGTTATCCTCAGTACCCTTCCCTATACCACCCTCATCTACCAGAAGAGTCGAAAGGAACTGTAAGAACACACTCTAGGATACGCTGTTTACATTGTTGAGTAGATAGAAAGAGGGTAATGCCCCAGTGTTTCTGAATATGCAGCTCATCCCTACAAGGCATGAGGATTTTGAGTGATATCAGAGATGAAATGATTGAACCAAAATGATGGCAGAAGAGTAGAGCCCTGTACATAGCACCTTGCCTATTTCTCTCTTTCTTACACAAACAGCCACACACAGAGAGAAAAAAAAAAAAAGGTTACCTCCTTGCAAGGGCTTTCATGAGCAGACCTCTTTGTGGTGCTTGTTCTAGCTCTGGCCGAGTTACCATGGATATCAGAAGAGTTAGAGAAAGAATGCAAGAAAGGAATTATTCATGGATGAGTAAGGGTAATGCCTATAGGAGTTGGGGAATAAAGGACGGGGGAATGAAATGAGTAGAGAAAAATCAAGGACAGTTTGACAGAGGCTCAAAGTTCTGCAAACCTGTACCCCATGTAGCAACATTGATAGAAACACCTTCTTCCTTGAGTGTTCACGTTCAAGGTCTGGTGACTCTCACTGACAGAGATGCAAACATCCAGCCCAGAAGGGAGAATGACTGATGATTTCCATGGAATTGAAATTCAGTGGCGTGTGAAGTATGCACAGCACCTCTTCAATGTCTGCATTGGACAATTACCAAGTTGAAAAATACAGAAGTACTGTGTAAACTTTGCAAATATTCAAGGAACAAATAGCTCTTTTCTGCATAGCTGTGGTTCTTCCTAATATGAGAGGAAGAAAGGAGGCTGCAAGGGGTGGGAGTAGCAAAAAGCAAGAGATAAATGAAGAAAAAGAGCTGGGAGGCCCTTCAGATTTCCTCTCCAGGTAGAAAAGATGGGAAGATGTGAAACGGAGAAGGAGGGAGGGAGCAGGTGATATGCATGCAATAAATCTTTTTGTAAAAGCCTAAAATGCCCCTCAAGGATTCTCCAGCCTCAGGGTGCTCAGGAATTCCCTGAGCAGCAGTTTGCTAAGAATGCATTTTCCATACAAATCAAAACTACTGTGAGATATCAACTGTCAGAATGACTGAAATCAACAACACAAGAAACAACAGGTGTTGGCGTGTTGGCGAGGATGCAGAGAAAAGGGAACCCTCTTGTTGGTAAGAATGCAAACTGGTACAGCCACTCTGGAAAACAGTGTGGAGGTTCTGCAAAAAGTTAAAAATAGAACTACCCTATGACCCAGCAATTGCACTTGGAGTATTTACCCAAAGAATACAAAAACACTAATTCAAAGGGATTCATGCACCCCATTGCAGTATTATTTACAATAACCAAATTATGGAAGTAACCTATATGTCTATTGATAAATGAATAAGGAAGAGCTTATATATACACACACAGTGGAATATTATTCAGCTGTAAAAAGAGTGAAATCTTGGGGCAACTGGGTGTCACAGTGGTTGAGCATTTGCCTTCAGCTCAGATCACGATCCTGGGGTCCTGGGATTGAGTCCCACATCAGGCTCCCTGCAGGGAGCCTGCTTCTCCCTCTGCCTATGTCTCTGCCTCTCTCTGTGCTCTCATGAATAAATTTTTAAAATCTTAAAAAAGAAATGAAATCTTTCCATTAGCAATAACACGGATGGAGCTAGAGAATATAATGCTAAGCAAAATTAGTCAGAGAAATACAAATGTCATATGATCTCACTCATATGTGGATTTTAAGAAACCAATAAGCACACGGTGGGGAGGGGGAGAGAGAGAGAGAGAGACCGAGAAACAAACTCTCAACTGTGGAGAACTGATGGTTACGAGGGGAGGTAGTTGGGGGGATGGGTTAAATAGGTGAGGGGGATTAAGGAAGCACTTGTGATGAGCACCAGATGATATATAGAAATGTTGAATCACTATATTGTTTGCCTGAAACTAATATAACACTGGAATATAACTGGAATTAACTGGAATTAAAGTAAAAGCTTATTAAATAAATAAATATAAAAATTTTAACAAAAAGAATCCATTTTCCAGTGGTCTACCTTATGACTCATTAGGTTTAAGTGTAGTACTCAGAAATATGACTGAAAAAAAGATTTTCAAGTGACTATGATGCATATGTTCATAAATCACATTGTTAGATACTGGTGATCTAGTAAAAGTCACTTGGCTTGAGGACTTCATGAAACTAAAATGAGTCATCTTTGAGTGAGCCAAAACAGATGAGCAGACTCCTAGTTGAGGGGTCCAGTCAAGGAATAAAACATAATCGTGTCACCTATGTAGGGGTCCATGTCACAGTCTTGCTTATCAACGGCATAAATGTAAGGGTGTGTTTGTAACAAGGAGAAGGCCTGCTTTAATTAGGGGAAGTTTGGGAACAAAAAGGAAGAGATATAATGTGGTTCAGGTCTAAATGATGTACAGTCAAATCCATGTAAATACATTCGAAATTCACCCTAACTGTAAAGAAATTGAGCCCAAATGAACTCTTAAAAGAAGGCCTCTTTGTATAATGGATCAATTCCAGTGTCCCTCTCATAGCCATGCACTAGAGACAGTGAAGTACTGTGATTTAAAGCCCTACATGGCAGTAGGTCAGCCCGGCTTCAGCTTGGTTCTGAAGCTTTCTTCTGTGTAACTCTGGGCAAATCCAAACAACTCTGCCTTCTATGAAATGAAGCCAGGGTTGTTGAAATTATTAACTCCGTAACACCTGTGAGGTACTTAGTACAGGGTAGGAAAACAGTAAACACTCAATTAACATGAAAGAACAGAAAGTTGGGACTAATATTCTCACTCTTTCAGGCTTTTGCCGAAAAAGCAAAATTAGTTCTCCAGGAGAAAAGAAATTAAATGAAGACTAATTCTGAAATCAGGAATTGCCTCCTTAATGAAACATCGATGTACCATGACTACTTCTTTTGAAGTTTTTCACAGCAATGGAGACTAGTTTGTGGCTTTATGCATTCCATTTTCATTCTTTATTAAGAATTTTAAAATGTAGGGGTGGCTACTTAACTGACTCAGTCAGTTAAGCATCCAGGGTCCTAAGATAGAGCCCCAAGTTAGTATCCACTCTCAGCACAGAATCTGCTTGAGATTCTTTCCTCCTCCCTCTCCCTCCCCCACCCCTCCCTCCACTCTTGCCTGAGCATGCCTGCACTTTCTTTCTCAAATAAATAAATAAATAAAATATTTTTAAAAAGAGAATTTTAAAATGTAAACATGATTTGGCTTAATTCTTAACACAGTAAATAAAGAAATTAATGTCCACAGAGCTTATGATTTCACCAAAATCAACCAGTAATTTCAGTACAGCCCTCTCAATGCAGGGACCTTCACACTGTTCACTTATGCACTTTTCCCTATAGACAAGCCTCAACCTAATGCCTATTAACAATCACAGTGAACTGGAAGTCAGAACACTCCTTCCCCTTGCTACTTTGAACAAGCCATTTTACCTCCTAAGCGTCAGTTTCTATGGATATGAAATGGAGATAACACTACCTCTCTCAGAGACAGACAAATCAAGTGACAGTACAGATGTCCGAGTCTTCTATAGATTGCAACTCTATATAAGTTTAAAGCACTGGCTTTATCATTGCTATTGCCATCATAATTATTAAAAGTAGCTCAAATTCTCATGGAGATGGGCTTTTAGAATTTGACCAGGAGAAAATATTCACACTCAAAGCTATACTCAGTGGCAGTTTATATACAACTCATTTGTTCAAATGAATTTCGGAAGACCCATTCCTGTCACACCAAAAAATGCATCAACACATTTATCCAACTAAACAATTTTCAAATCCTACGGACAACAAAAGGACTTTGAGTGAAGTCAGAGCTCAGTGAGGCATTTTAGTCTGCTTACAGCACAGGACACTGTAAAGACAAGAGCTTTCCCAAGTTGTTTGCCATCACTTGAGTGGAACGTGTGGGCAGAAGCGAGGGCAGTGCACCAGGGGGCTAGAGTGTGGGGTGCTCTTCCAGGAGCAAGCTGCCCACAGCCCTGGCTGACCAGCAGAGCAGAGTCAAGGCAGCAGCCAACTACAAATCACTGTGGTCAACCCAGAAATTGCTGGGGCTGAAGGAAGCTGGCAGCCGTGGCTATCCGCAGCATCTAAAGCTGGCTGCCACTGCTGGCTCACTGCTGTTCTCCAAAGCAGAAAGCAGCAGGGAGTCAGTGGACTAGGGGAAGTAGAGTTGAATCCTCTAATGGCAAGGGTGTGATCTTTTCAAATGACCCTCCTTTCTGCAGTGTTGGGGCTTAAAAACTAGAGCATTCCTGGGAGAGGGGTGCAGAGGCCCTATCAGACCAGAAAGTATTAGTTGTGGTGGTGCCCAAGAACAAACTTGGTAGTCCGTTTTTACTAACTGATATTTTTAATAATCCCTTTACCCACAAGCAACTCAGGGATGATATTAGATTTTCTGTGTTTCCAGGGGTTGCTAGGCAACGTTTCTAGGCAGCTGGAGATATTTCCATAGTAAGCAAGTCATGTTCCACGACAAAGGCCATGGTTTGAAAAATACATTTTTCATCTATCATCTATAAACCCAGTGTTTTAATACTAGGGGCCCTTTATCATAGCTAAAATGAGATTCAGCATTTGATAATAGTAACTACAGAGTGCTTTACCATCAGGCCCTGATATAATTCTGCTCTGGGAACACACCAACACCAAAGCACGTGTCAGGTTTTATAGGTATCATAAGTCAAGCATGGTCAACAAAATAAATCAAAGAAAATTCAGCTAGGCAGATATTTTTAATAAAGAGAAGTATATTTTTAAAGAGCTTTTAGAGGTTGATGTTTTGGCTTCTGGTTTAATTTCAAACTGGAGAACCATTTGATTTTTCCTGATACTGTTTATTTTCCTTCCCCCTTTATATTGTTATTTCAAAAAAATGTAAAGTAACCTGTGATACCATGGAGTTTACTTGGGGTCTCCATTTTTTTATTTAAAATATAAAACATGCCAGTGGTCTGCATATTTTTGCTAAATTCTAATTTTGATTCTCTCTAGTTAGATGCTTATGAATAGCCTCAATGTGTGGGATGCTTAAAAAATTTAAATTTTGACTGTGCCTGGAGGTTTATATATATATTTAAACCTGAACCAGAAACCCTGAGCTGCATTTCTGCTGTATTTTAGAGAAAATCAGCTTTAACTCTAAACATGTTAATCAATAGTGGATGAAATTATTTCTCATTCTGGCCTACTGCCAGAACCAAAACTATTTCTTTAAAGCCAGGCAGCTGTTCCTAATGCAGAGCTCTCTTGACCTCTGAAGGGCATACGGTGCCAAACTTCTAATGCCAAAGAGCTGACAGTCCCATTTCCTGGGCTCCAAAGAATTTTGCAGAATTGGCATTCACACAAGCACTCTTCCAGGGTTTCTTAAGCACAAAGTAACCTACTCTCTTTCACCAGTAAAAAATACGAGTTGTTGATTCCTCAAGTGCTCAAAATACCAGTTATATTTACCCTATGAAAACCAAACACAGAAGAAGAAAGAAAGAGAAAGAAGAAAGAAAGAAAGAAAGAAAGAAAGAAAGAAAGAAAGAAAGAAAGAAAGAGAAAGAAAAAGAGAGAAAGAGAGAAAGAAAAAAAGAAGAAAGAAAGAAAGAAAGAAAGAAAGAAAGAAAGAAAGAAGAAAGAAAGAAAGAAAGAAAGAAAGAAAGAAAGAAAGAAAGAAAGAAAGAAAGAAAGAAAGAAGAAAAGATGGAGGGAGGGGAGAGGGTGACAGAGGAAACATAATAAAATAGTATTTTACATTTATATGGTATCTATTTTTTATTTTTCATGCAGCTACAGATACCTCATAGAACAAAGAGGCCTGAGCCTGACAAAATTACCAACAGAAGTAGGCAAAGTGGTAAATTTGTACTTTGAGAATAAATATCTTCTGTAATAGACAATTTTGAAAATCAGACATATCTACAGAATTAAGGTAACCTTAATACCCAATGTTATTAAACAAACCATCAGAATTACAAAAAAAAATTTCTCTTCTACTAAACAATATACTCCCATCCATTCATTCAACAAATCTTGAGACCCTACTGTATGCCAGGTACTCAGACAGTCTCTGGAGATACAATGAAAGGCTTGTTTTCCCTGCTTTCATGAAGCTTAAAGACTGGAGGTAATATAAACAAGTAGCCAGGCAACTATAGCAATACAATAAGTGTTGGATGGGAGTAAATGCCAAGGCTGGGAGAACCCAGTGGCACTTGGGAGGAAGCCTTCTCCAAGCTAGGACCTGAAGGAGCCAAGCAAAGGTGTGAGGGAAGGGGAGGAGGGAGAGCAGGGGTGTGTCAGACAGAAGGAGCCTTGTGTACTGACTGCAACACTACAGGATGGTTGGAGCACTAAGATGCATATGTGTGGTGAGACTGGGAAACCAGGGCCCAGGTCAGCAATGCCAGGTAAGTCATTGAAAGAACACTGGTACTGATCTATAACATAGCTTAATAAAGAATGGTTAGAGTTTTAAGCTGGAGAGTTACACAATCCAATTCACTTTCTGGAAGTCTCTGCATTAGTCAGCTAAAGCTGCCATAACAAAGTACAAGAGACTAGGTGACTTACATAACAGAAATGTATTCTCTGACAGTTCTAGAAGTTAGAAGTCCAAGAACAAGGTGGCAGCAGGATTAACTCCTTCCGAGGCCTCTCTGCTTGACTTACAGATGGCTGCCACGTGTCTTCATGTGGACTTCCCTCTGTGCTTGTCTGTGTCCTAATCTGTTCTTCTTATAAGGATGTCGATCAAGTTGGATTAGGGCCCACCTTTAATGACCTCATTTTAACCTAATTACCTCTTTAAAGACTGTCTCCGAATACAGTCATATTCTAAGGTACTATAGGTTAGGATTTCAACACAAGAATTTGGAGGGGCACACAATTTACCCCATAACTGCCACTTGACTGTTAAAGTAGAGAAGGCCCTGGAAAAGGTAGGATTGAAGGAAGGAGAGGTGACAGTAAAACCCAGAGTATGTATTTCCAGAAGGAGGGAGGAGTTAACAGCACCCAAGTTCCTCCTCCAAGGCAAAAATAAGGTATGAACTGAAAGCGTCCTTCAGACTTAGGGGCAGGGAAGTCATGAAGACCTTAGTAAGACCAAAGATCAATCACAGGTGCAAGTAACCCCTATGGAAGTTTACCTGTGAAGGCAGAAGAGAGCTAACAGATGACAGAGTCAAGAGAGGACTCATTTTGTCAACAATTATTTAATTTCTCGTGTGCACAAAGGGCTGAGGAAGTACATTAGATGAAATATTGCCATTGGCAAGACCAATATTTTGATCTAATAGAGAAATTACAATTATGTTTTTTAAGAAATAATTTCTAGGGGCACCTGGATGGCCTCCTCAGTTGAACAGCTGCCGTTAGCTCATGATCCCAGAGTCCTGGGATCCAGCCTCACATTGGGCTCCCTGATCTGTGGGGGGTCAGCTTATCCCTCTGCTCCTCCCCCTGCTTATGCTCTCCCTCAATCAAATAGATAAATTAAAAAATCTTAAAAAAAAGAAAAAGAAAGGATTTATATACATATAGTCAGAAACGGGAATACAAAAAAATAAAAAAATAAATAAATAAAAAAAAAAAAAAAAAAAAAAAAAAAAAAAAAAGAAACGGGAATACACCAAAATGGTAACAATTTTTGAGTTTGGGAGTTAGATTTAGGAGTAATCCATCAACCCTGTTTGTTCTCTATCATTAAGAGTCTCTATGGTTTGCTTCCCTTTTTTTTTTTTTTTCCCTTCATGCAGGTTCATCTCTTTTGTTTCTTGAATTCCACTTAAGAGTGAAATCATATGGCATTTCTCTTTCTCTGACTGACTTAATACACTTAATAGCTTCATCCACATCATTGTAAATGGCAAGATTTCATTGTTTTAATAGCTGAGTAATATTCCACACTATGGAATATTACTTTTCTTTATTCATCCATCGATGGACCTTTGGGCTCTTTCCACAATTTAGCTATTGTTGGTAATGCTGCTATAAACATTGGGATGCATGTACCCCTTCAAATCTGTATTTTTGTATCCTTTGGATAAATACCTACTAGCACAATTGCTGTATCTTAGGGTAGTCCTATTTTTTACTTTTTTGAGGAACATTAATACCGTTTTCCAGAGTGGCTGTGCTGGTTTGCATTCCCACCAACTGTGTAAGCAGGTTCCCTTTCTCCATCCTTGCCAAAATCTGCTGTTTCCTGTGTTGTTAATTTTAGCCATTCAGACAGGTGTGAGGTGGTATTTCTTTTTTTTTTTTAATTTTTATTTATTTATGATAGTCACACAGAGAGAGAGAGAGAGAGGCAGAGACATAGGCAGAGGGAGAAGCAGGCTCCATGCACCGGGAGCCTGATGTGGGATTCGATCCCAGGTCTCCAGGATGGCGCCCCGGGCCAAAGGCAGGCGCCAAACCGCTGCGCCACCCAGGGATCCCGAGGTGGTATTTCATAATGGTTTTGATTTGTATTTCCCTGATGATGAGTGATATTGAATATCTTTTCATGAGTCTACTAGGCATCTAGATATCTTCTTTGAAAAAATATCTATCCACATCTTCTTCCCATTTCTTAACTGCATTATTTGGTTTTGGGGTGTTTGCCACAATCTCTTTTCAAACTATATTAATATATGAGAAGGGATGTAGTAAGGGGAGTTATTTTGTTCAACTTGGGGAAAAAACAAGAAAGACACTATATTCTCTGCTAATAGCAAAAGAAGAAAGTGTTTCTAGACTCTCTTAACATTTGTCAGCAGCATTACAGAGTACAGATCTCAGTTAAATTCTATATTGAGTTAAGGACTCTAGGAGTTTCATGTTGTATGTATATCTTGCCTGCCAATATGATTGACTATAAACTTCTCAAGGGTAGAGATATGTATTCTACCCCTGTGTTGTCCCCACAAAATTCAGCTCAGTGGTTTCACTGCAAGAGTCTCACTAATGCTTAATAAATATTTGCTTGTTAAATTACTGAATGTTAAATAAAATGTTGAAACAGAGAAAAAGCCAGGGCTAAAGTACAGGGACTTTGAAAAAACATAGTCCTTTCTGAGACACTATTTCCACTCCTTGCTTAAATATCTGGCACTTTGGTGATATTGGATACCATTTCCTAGTACTGTTTCCCTGGCCTTGGAAGGAAAGGGTGGTTCTCCACTCCCACATCCTTCCTTGGCAATGATAAAAGGAGGCTATTTCTATCACATTTGAAAACAGAACAGAAACACTTTACTTCCAGCTGCTTATTAGACATATTCAATCAACACCAACAATCAATTGTACATCTTTGTTTTGTTGCTAAGATCACTAATGAAATTCAGTTAACCCATACTATAGCAGTTAAGGATCATGTATAAATGTAACTGTAACTGCTTAGTTTCCAAATCACTTCTTTAAACAGATATTAGAAAGAAGCTACTGCAACCCTTCATGCACCAAACTGGATTGGTTCTATTTTAACAAATCCCTAACTCAATTTCATATCATTTCCTCACTCTACAGGTGGGCTCCTGTTTTCATGTGCAGTAAAGTTTATTAGTCTAATGATAATTTGGGTGATCATGCTGGTAGATATAAAAGCACTTTTTCAGGTAAAATTTCTCACGTATGAGAAAATGTTTCTGTCTCTACACAACTGCAAGATGAAACAACAGTTAATCTCAGTCTGATTTCCTTTCCACTCAGAGAGTTTCAGCCACCCCAACTGCCATTTTGGAAGGAAGTACTGAAGTACTGAATAGTGGTTGCATGTATACCACTCCATTGCAGGTATACCACTTGGGGTCAAACCCTGGGTTTACTGTTTGTATCATGTTGGGAAAGTTAACCTCTTTTGCCTCCATTTTTCAATTCTACAAAGAAGATGCTAAAAATCAAAAATAATAACATAAATACTGAAACATTGAAAATTTAAAGGTAAGTAACTTTCTAACCAGAGATCCATTTAATATTTTGAGGCAAAATTCACCATTTTAATGATTTTAGTTGTACAATTCATAGCTTTTAGTATATTCATGATGTTGCGCACCCATCATCCTACCTAATTTTCATCACCCCAAAGAGAAACCCCATACCCATTAAGAAGTCAGGCAGTGACTCCCCAATCTTCCCCACTCCCGTCCCTGGCAACCGTTAATCCACATTCTGTCCTACAATAGAGAGCCCACAAAATTTGTTAAGCAGAATAGTTAGCATATATCTAAAGTTTTGAAGATAACTAACCAAAGAATCAGAAACAATGAAAAGAGATCATCCCTGGGGACACAGAGTGAAATGTGGAGTAGAGAGAAATATTACACAAAGCTGCTTTTTGCTCTGAGTTCTTTAACGGTCAACACATGTATTAATCAATCATTTTAATTAAATTTAATTAACTGATAATTTGATCACTGATAATTTTTCCTTCTAACAAGGAACTTTTAAAACTTAGTGTTTATCTCATCAGATTATTTGAAGATTAAGTGAGATAATATTTGTGAAACATTTGGTGCGTGGCCTGGGACACAGGCCATGTGTATTTGATACATGTAAGCTACCATTATTATTACTAATAATTGTAACCAGATGTATTAACCAGGGTTGTATGTTTGTGTCCCCTCCAAATCCATATTTTTAAATCCTAGCCCCTCGTGGGAAAGTATTAGGAGTTGGGGCCTTTGAGAAGTAATTAATTCATGAGGACAGAATTTTTGTGATGGGATTAGTACCCTTATAAGAAGAAACATGAGAGAGTTTACTTCCTCTCTATTCTCTACCACACAAAGGTAGAAGAAGAAGATGGCCATCTGCAAACCACAAAGCAGAACCTCACCAGAGATGGGACCTGCCAGCACTTTAGTTTTGAACTTCCCAGAGTCTAGAACTGTGAGAAATAAATTTCTGTTCTTTTAGCCACCCAGTCTTCTGTTACAGTAACCAGAACCAAGTAATACATTAGGTTATCAGTGTTATATGGCAATGGAATCAGAGATATTTTGGGGCAGATCCTAGAGTACTTTGATTGAGATAAACAGTGAAGTCCCATGTACTTTATATATACACCACTAGTATAATATCAAAATAGTTAATTAAATGCAACTCCCAAATTCTCTCCATTTTTTTTTTTTGGCTGATTGAACAAATTTTGATTGAGAAGAGAAAAAGCATTTTAAATAAAACCAAAAGCTGTAACTGAATTCTGCTATTTGTGTATTGCTATCTATTGAGTTATTGTTAGACAAAGTGGAGAAAAAGGTATTTTGGAGAACCAACAAAACATGGCGGGAATATAATATTGAGCTACTGACCAAACCAAAGTCATAAGCAGTAGGGTGTCTTATCCCACTGTAAAAGAGAAACATGGACCTTCCACAGAAGTTAACACATCAATACCCTTGATTTTTAAATATTTTATCAATGCCACCTATTAACTATTGAATATCAAAGTGACTAGTGAGGAGTATCACACTGAGATGAGGCTAAATGCTAGCATAGCACTAAGATACTAATCACAATCTAAATGTATGCTATAGGGACCAGATGAGTTAAAGACATTCAGAACTAAAATGGACCTTAGTGGAGCACCTGGGTGACTCAGTTAGTGAGACATCTGACTCTTGATTTTGGCTCAGATCATGATCTCAAACTCATGAGATCAAGCCCTGAGTCAGGCTCCATGCTCGGCATGGAGCCTGCTTAAGATTCTTTCTCTCCCTCTGCCCCTCCCCGACCTGTTCTCACACTCACTATCTCTCTGTGTAAAAAAATAATAAAGTAAAAATAAGATCGACCTTGGCAGCCAGCTCCCCAGTTCTTAATTAAGTCCCTTCTACAACAAAACTGCCAAGTATCCTGCCTGGGAAGTTAAAGAAGCTGCTGAGGCATATGCTGCAAGCAAGAGGAATAATAAAAAGCAAGGATGACAAAAGAAAACTGTCAGGATTTTCTGATACTTTTCGGTCACTTCTAGGAGACATGGAGCTCTAGGTGCTTCTGAGCAGACTTCAAACCTTCTGTAATCTGAGACACAGAATCAGAACAGCGGTGAGCACTTTTGTGAGCATGCCCTAGGTTTAAATTCCAGCTCTGCTGGGATGCCTGAGTAGCTCAGTGGCTGAGTGTCTGCCTTTGGCTCAGGTCGTGATCCCAGTGTCCTGGAATCGAGTCTCGCATCTCCCTCTGCCTATGTCTCTGCTTCTCTCTCTCTGTATCTCCCAAGAATTAATAAAATCTTTAAAAAAAAAAACTCCAGCTCTGCCCCTTAACTTAGCTAGGGTGGCCTAAACTCTCTACATTCTAGTTTCTTCACCCTTACGCAAGGCTATTCAGAGTGTGACATCATGTTTTTGTGAGGATTAATTATACTAATACTCCTTGTAAGGCACTTAGTCCTATGCCCACCAAATAGCATTCATTAAATGCTATTGTAATTGTGTTCAGTAGTAGAAATAACTCTGATCAAAACCACAGGTATGTATGTTGAGGAAAGGATTCTTATAACACAAACTGGACTCTGTATCACAATAGCAGAAAAATTTTACTGTCAAATAGTTTTACTTTATTACAACTGAAACTACTGACATAAAGAAATCTGAAAGTAATAGCACTTCCTCCTATTGAGTTCATGAGTGTTCCCACTCCAAGAGGAGCTCAGATGGAATCTCTCCCTCTCTCCCTCCCTGGATTCCCAGATCAGTATAGAAATGACAGTTCTAGGGAAGAAAAAAACAAAATAATCATCTACTTACCTGGGAAAAATATCCACATGGGAGGCCAATCAATAAGCCAGATGCATGATGTGGGAAATATAAAGTCATCTCTAGTATATTTGTGTATAGGTTGTTTTCATTTGGAAATACTGGTTTCAGTTGCCCTAGTGAAACACATCTGCTTTTGGCATACTTTTCCTCCATTCTAGATCTGTTACTGGTCATGAATCTATACAGTCCCATAAAATTCAAATTTGGAAAGAATCCTAGAGAATTTCTAGTTTGGCCTGTTTATATTACAGATGATGAAACTAATGCATGAAGAGATTAAATGGTTAAGTTAATGGCTAAACCATTAAATTAATGGTTGCCCATTACATTTATTAGAAATGGAGTAAATTGGAGCACAAGAAGATTGATTTTAGCCAAGGTACAAAAGAACAAAATGCTTTTCTAGTTATTAACATACAGAATTACTGATTCATTTACTGCACTAACTACAAAATAAAACTCTATTCCTAACTACTGAGAGCAAGAAACTTAATAACAAATAAACTATGCCAAAATGGTTATGGTCACTTTGTTTACCCTCAACCACCACAGGATGCCAAGGTGATACCAGCATGCTAATCAATCCTGTCCATCTGGCTAATGTAGTCTTTATAATTTATAATCCAAAGCCTTTGGGCACAAAGACCTATTAACATGCTAATACACCTTCTTACTATTCTAGCTGCTTTTCAATTAGTGATTATCTATAAAGTGAGCCAATGAGAGGCAACTTTTCCAAATGATTAGTACCTTGGAAATCATAGTCAGGCTGGTTGCTGATTAACATTTTTCGTCTTGGCAGTTAACATTTCTCATTCCAGCAAATTACTCTAGTGGGTTCAGTTGGTGGCTTGAGGCCATGGAAACCCAAGCCTATTCAATGGCCAATGACTATGCTGAGAAAATATAATTATGACATATGGATATGAGAAATTAATTCACTGGACAAAATGTTATATCAAAATATTTGTTTCTGTTCTAAAAGACATTATGGAAACAATTGCAGAAATATTTTTAAAGATTTTATTTGTTTATTTATTCATGAGAGAAAAAGAGAGAGAGAGGTAGAGACATAGGCAGAGGGAGGAGCAGGCTCCCCACAAGGAGCCCAGTGCGGGACTCGATCCCGGATCCCAGAATCAGAACCTGAGCCAAAGGCAGACGTTCAACCACTGAGCCATCCAGGCATCCCACAATTGCAAAATTTTGAATAAAAATGTATATTAATGATATTACTGAATTACTTCTGATTATCTTAGGTGTGAAAATGTCATTATGGTACCTAAGAAGGATGCTGAAGTATTTAGTGGTGAAGTGTCATGATGTCTGCAACTTGTATCCAAACAGTTCAGCAACAGATAGATAGATGATAGATAGATAACAGCAATTTTGGCAAAATGTTTTTTAAAATTGTTTCAAATAGGTCTATTACCATACCATCATGAGAGGAGATTTGTACCACAAATGTTTATTTCCAGAAAACTATCTATATGCTTAAAACACCATATTAGTAACTAGTATTTGAATTGTGTCACTATTATTCATCTGCCTTTTTCTTTTTCTCCCTAAATTGTTAAGAATAGCACTTTAAAATGCATAAGTTAACAAAAATTTTGAAAATATTTTAATGCCTTCTCTATCTTGGTACAACTGTCTGATGGACAATAGAGATATTTAAAGTTACATTGAAAAAAATAAAGTAAAATAAAGTTACAATGAGAGCAGTATCCCCACAATGAAGGTACACACATTCTGGAAATGCAGTGCCAGGCTTCAGCTGCCTTAAAAATGCCTACTGGTATAGACAGGAATGCTTTTGAGCCATTTACAAGTAGCCCAACATTGCCACTTATATTACCTCTTACCATTTTACTTCAGAATCACCTTCACCTTTATGTGGTGTTACTCAAGATCAAACAAGAACATGCTTTAAAAATGTGGCTTCAGGGATCCCTGGGTGGCGCAGCGGTTTAGCGCCTGCCTTTGGCCCAGGGCGCGATCCTGGAGACCGGAGATCGAATCCCACGTCGGGCTCCCGGTGCATGGAGCCTGCTTCTCCCTCTGCCTATGTCTCTGCCTCTCTCTCTCTCTTTCTGTGACTGTCATAAATTAAAAAAAAAAAAAAAATTTTTTTTTTAAATTTAAAAAATTTAAAAATGTGGCTTCATATAGAAAAAAACATAGTTAACTTTATACTCTCTTTTAAAAATCATTTTATTTTTTAAGATTTTATTTATTTACTTGAGACAGAGACAGAGTGTGCACACACGCAAGCAGGGGAGGGGGGTGGGAGGATGGGCAGGGGACAGAAGGAGAAGAAGACTCCTCCTGAACAAGGACCATGATGCGGAACTCAATTCCAGTACCCTGAGATCATAATCTGATAAAATTCATTTTAAAATCAACTTAATTGACTGGTTTGAATATGGTGATCACACTAATAGCAGCAGTGAATCTATAAAAATTCAGGGAATGCCTAAAAATTTAAGACACCTGAGTGGTTCAGTCGGTTAAGTGTCTCCCTTCAGCCCAGGTCATGACCCTGGGGTCCTGGGATGGAGCCCTACATCAGGCTCCCTGCTCAGGGGGAGTCTACTCCTCCCCACCTTCTACCCTTCCCCCTTCCTCATGCATGCATGTGTCCATGTGCATGCACACACACATTCTCAAATAAATAAGTAAAATCTTTTAAAAAATCAAAAACAATTTTTTTAATGTGGACCATTAGACAGGTATGCAAATAAATCAGAACTCACAATTCCAAAAGAGCCATAAGGAATTGCTATCAAATTTGTCAAGATTTTGTCTAAATTTTCTTGGTAATATTAAGGATCTAATCCTAAACCAAAAGCAACCATTTAATAATGATTAGAGTAATAAACATTCATTAAAACATCAGAACACCATAGTTGACATTTCCATATGTGTATAAATCCCCCTAATAACTTGCTGTTGATAAGACAAGTATGAAGCTATATCAGTGCAATACAATGTTGTAGCTGTTCTGGAAACAGCCCATTTTCATTTAATAGCAAATTAAGCAGGCTTTTCAGAGAACTAAATGCCAATAAATAAAATGTAAATGTCACATTATATATTCATTCACATATTTGATGACACTGACTTTTTTCCTTTTTTTGTGAAGGAAAATGAATTACAAGTATGTATTAAAAGATCGAGAAATACATTGTTCTATATTAAAGTATTAGATTCAACAATAATGCAAAGCATTCTGTAATTGCTTCCATAAAGTCAGGAATTTCATGTTTCATCAAGGATAAACTCCAAAACCTTCATGACAGCAAGATGTTGGTTCATGTAATGCTGAAAATAGTAATACAGGCATATCCTTGTTTTATTGCACTATTCTTTATTGTGAAGCTTTTTTACAAACTGATTTGTAACAACCATGTGTGGAGCAAATCTATTGGTGCCATTTTTCCAATAGGATTTGCATATTTCATGTCTCTATGTCATGTTTTGATAATTCTCACAATATTTCAATTTTTCATTATTATTATGTTTATTATGATTATCTGCAATTAGTGATCTTCGATATTACTATTCTAATTGTTTTGAAGCACCATGAACTGTGCCTATATAATATGGCTAACTCAATGGATAAATGTTGTATGTGTTCTAACTGCTCCACCAACCAGCCATTTCCCCATCTCTCTCCCTCTCCTCAGGACTTCCTATCCCCTGAGACACAACAATATTGAAATTAGGCCAATTAATAACCCTACATAGCCACTAAATTTCTTGAGATGTAATCTATTCCTGGTGAAGATGACAACTGTGGAAATGACAACAAAGAATTTAGAATATGTCATAAATGTAGTTTACAAAGCAATGACAATTTGAGAGGACTGGCTCTAGTTTTTTTCTTTTTCAAACACAAAAGAGGTTTACCTATTTATTTTAGAGAGAGAGTGCATGCACACAAGCAGGGGGAAGGGCAGAAAGAGAGGGAGAGAAACTCAAGCAGGCTCTAACTCCCCATTGAGCACAGAGCCTGATAAGAGGCTCAATCTCAGCACCCGAGACCATGATCTGAGCCAAAATCAAGAGTTGGCCACTTGAACAAATGAGCTACCCAAATGCCCCAACCCCAGTTTTGAAAGATGTTTTACTGTGAGTAAAATTCTATCCAAGAGCATCACATGCTATGGAGAAATTGGTTGTGAAAGGAAGAGTAAAGAAATGCAGCAAACATCATTGTTGTCCTATTGTAAGGAACTGCCACAGCTACCTCAATCTTCAGCAATAACCACCCTGATCAGTCAATGGCCATTAACACTGAGGCAACATCCTTCACCAGCAAAAAGATTACCAGTAACTGATATCTCAGATGACTTTTAGCATTTTTTATCAATTAAGTATTTCTTAATTAAGTTATGTACTGCTATTATACACTTAATAGACTACAGTATAGTGTAAATATAACTTTAAATGCACTAGGAAACTAACAAATTTGTTTGATTCAGTCTATTGCAATATCCACTTTGTTGCAGTGGTCTAGAAGTGAATCCACACTATCTCTGAGGTAGGTCTGTATACACACATATACATATAAACACTTGCCGTTTGAACCTGATTCACATGTTCCTTTCATTTGAAATAGAAACAACACCCTAAAATACCTTCCCCCCCACACCTAATAAAGACTGGTTGATAGGCAAGCCAAAATCTGGAATTCTGACAATATTATGTCAACATATTAACTTAGTAAGTATTTTTTTAAAAAAACAGGTCTTTACCCAAACCATGCCTGCTCTAATAAAATAATCGTTGAGTTAATAAGAAAGATGTGATAGATATATTTTTTCTTTGATGCTTATGCAGATCTGCATTTCTGAGAGAATTCTGACTCTATATAGAACTTTATGTGTATGACTTCTTTTAGTGTAGGAAATGAGCTAGAAAAGAACAAGGATAACCACAATAGAGAGAGCAATATTTGAAAAAACTGGAAAAAGAACTACCAACCTGGAAAGATCATAAGAATTTTGACTCAGTATTTTTTGACACATAATCTCTCCCGCCCTACTCCTTCTTTGGCCACAGAATGATATTCTGATAAACCAAATGATTGCAAAGATCCAAGATCCATTTGCTTGGATAGCATCTTCATCTCCTGGATATTCTAAATGGGGTTTTTGTTGTTGTTGTTGTTGTTGTCATCGTTTTTTTTTCCTCTCCTTTCAAAAGTCTTCTTTAAGACAAAAGCAACCTTCCAAGTTCATGATGAAATCTCTCAGTATTAAATGCTAATTTATTAGATAGTTATAAAATTGCAGTACCATCAACCCTGGCTATAATGAATCCCTATGGTCTCTGATTTCACGAGGAACCTGACACATCATTGGAAAAAAATGAAGAAACATAATCAAATGTCATTGTTAATGATATTCAATTATTCCACCTGTGACCTGAGCTATTAAAACTATCGCCTTACAATTGCAACTCGTCCATTGGGAAAGCCAACTTCAAACATTATCGTAACTTAAAGGTCAGTTGGAAAGTATGCAATTATAACAAAATTTTTTGATAGTTATGAAAATGAATTCATTTTTTATACCTGGTCCCAGATGATATTTATTCTTTTTTATATTTATTCTTTAAAGAATAAATCATAGAATATGAGTTAAACTTATTGTATTTACTGTGTGTTTCTCTATGTCTCACACATTTTTGAAAGGAAAAATCAAGAACAAATTTTCCTTACATAATTTTTTCCCAGCAGCCTTTCTTATTCTCAAAACAGCAGTTGCTATTTGTCATAGGACCCACTCTCTTTGTCATGGGACCCACTATGTTTTTGTAGCAAGGAAGTCAGTTTCCTTCCCCTCTTTTGACTCTGTGTCTTATCCACTCTGTCCTCTCGGACTTAATGGCAATGTGCTCTCCTATCTCCTGTTTGCCTCCAATAAAAAGGGAAGAGAGAGCAGTGAGTCGGAAAACAGTGCCCTATTCTTTATTAGCCTAACAAAAATTAAATGTCTTAGTCTTTCTTAGCCTGAGTCCAAGCTGGAAATATATTTTTTTAAAAAACTTGAAAATAAACTTTACCATTCAGCTTCACTTAGATCTTCATAATAACTGTCATTTTTTAAGTTTTCTATTAACAGTGCCACTCACTGTTAGGTGCTTTACACACATCTCATTTGGGTCATCTGCTTCTTTCCTTCTCTAGATTTCATTTTTACATGCAAAACTGTTCACTTAAAGTTGGTTTACATTGAGGAATTGAGAAAGTCAGAAATACTGGCTTACCGGTATCCAAACTACTTTGCCAGCAATTACTGTATGACTGTAAGTGATTGGTACTTTTATATTGGGGTAGGAACTCTTAAGCAGAAAAGGGTGGGTATCAACAAGGTCTGAGGATGCCCAGGAGTCCCTGAGTCTGCCGAGTCCCAAAGTAGGGCACGGAATGAAGAGAACAGCTCTTGCCATGCTGATAAAACTAAAGCTAGTCTAAAACAAACTGCCCATCAGTAACAGGCAGTGAATTATGAGCCCAAATAGGAGGTTAGAAGAACAAGCAAACTCAAGATGTGTAGAAGTGGGAACAGGCAGGAGTGCTCAAACTTGCCCTGAATACACAATTCAAGGCCTGCCGCAGCTTTTTATCTGGTTGTTGCAAACAATTTGACTGTTTACCCTAAAGAATTAACTGACCTTAGCATCTGTTTCATTACATGGGGGATGAGAAAGTAACTGTTAGAATGAGATAGGAATTTTGGCACGTCAGTTTCCAGAAAGGAAGCACTGATTCTTCTTTTTTTTTCTTAACCCTTTCTTTAAGAAAGAGTAAAAGTAACATGTATCAAGGATAGATCTTAAAAACCTAATATTGAGGGGTGCCTGAGTGGCTCAGTTGGTTAAGCATAGGATTCTTGATTTTGGCTCAGGTCATGATCTCAGGGTCATGACATAGAATCACGTGTCAGGCTCCATGCTCAGCGGGGAGTCTACCTGAGATTCTCTTCTCTGCCTCCTGACTCATATGCACACTCCATTTCTCTCCAAAATAAATAAGTAAATCCTTTTTAAAAACAGTATTGATGGAAAAAGTAAGTATGTAGACCTTTCTTGAACATTCAAAACACAGGCAAAACAATTCTATATGCTGTTTATAAAGGTACATATGTGTATATAAAAATATTAAAATACACTGGCATTACATCTTGTTTCCCCAGCATTAACTTTCTTATAGACAATGTTTGTGTAACAAAACAATTATTCAAATTTAGCAAACTAAGTTGCTGGGACTGAGGCCAGGGAAAGAGGTAATTAATCAGTCAAGTTGGTCATTTGACATTATTTAGAAAAAGAAACAATAAGCACTTTGTATGTTTTCTTACAGATATACTCCATTATTATTCTTTTTTCTAGCTTTATCAGCTTGCTTTACCCCTATCTCTGAATAATCATAGAATTATACTTATCACAGGATTAGGGAAAAATCAGCCCAGGTTTCAGGAAGAAATTATGGCCTTTATTTTTTTTAACCCTCTTCTTACAGTTTAGCTAAATCAGACAAATGGACATTGTCCTATTTCAGGTAATTTTAATTCTGCAGTGAGTAGTGGCAGCTAACATTTTGACATAAATTAATTTTGACCCTTTTCCACTACTATCTATTACTAAAATTCTAATTTAAACCTAATTAAGAGTAGTATTAGAAAGTTGTTAAATCAAATTTCACCTGATCTTTAAAATAAAATACCTATAAAACACTCTTTCATAGATTTCTATAAAGAAATAAGAAAAGTGTTTGGTATCCTTGGTAGTCCAAGGCTCTGTCTAAACACACAAAGAAAGCATTCTTTCTAGACTTTCTCAAAAGAAGCCTTTTTTGTCTTAATGCGTTGGGATGAGGGTGAATTTCCAATTTCACTGAACAAGTTAATCAAAATTTACAGATTGACCTGAGCATGTAGACATAGCCTGAATCCAGCACCAATTCTGTGATGGAGAAGTTTCTCATTTGTTAAACTGCTCTGCCACAATATTCTCATCCTTCCCAGAGCAGCTCAGTGTCATCATGATCCATCACAGAAAATACAGTGAGTACATCAATGAAGGCAGGAATTAAGGTGAACTATTTCAGAGAACAATGCCTTGAGGAAAGAACCATTTGCATTATACACGACCACACTCAGTTCTCGCCCTGGATGGCAAAGGGAAGATGGATATTCTTTGGTCAGATGAACAGTTTATGAGGTTTTGTACTATATAAAGAGACATCTTCAGGGCCTTGTGTATGTACATTGTAAAACCTTGAGATATTTTATGTTACAACATACATATTTAATGTGATAATAAAAAAGCTTATTTGTTTCAAAGTCTCTTTTACCCTTGCTTGTATAACCAAACAGCTTGATGCCATTGGCTAAATTTTCACAACGTTCATTATTCATGGCTGCAATGGGAACATGCCCAACTTCCATAGATATATAAATCAAATTTGAGCAGCATTCAGGGTGAGTAATACGATGTCCATATGGAAGCACAGTGTCAGAGATTGAAAAAACTATGTGTTTTTAAGGCCTAGCAGATTCTTTAGTTCCATATTATTTTTATGGCAAGATATTATTCTTCTTTTTAATTCCAAAGATGGTTAAACCACAAGCCAAAAACTATTTAGTACATTAAACACAACATTAAAAAGCATAGAACTCCTTTAATAAAAGACAAAAAGTCTTCTTAAGAAGGTGAATTAATAAAAAGTTTAGAAATCAGATCTCCAAATGGAAATTCACTTGCATTACACCAAATGATGTTTTACTACACAACCAATGTAGGCTGCTTAAAGATTTGTAAGTTTATTTTTATGACATCTGTTACTGACAGCAAAGTTATTAGTCAGCAGAAACTACCACTGCAAATAGCATTCTAGCATAAGTGTGAGGACATTCTAAAGAAATGAGAGCTATTGATGAATCTTATTGACTCCTAAAGATTGAACTGTAAATAGTAGGTTGAATATCAAGCAGCATATTTATGACAACCAAATTACAACAAAGAAGTAAACTTATGTATCAGTCTTGCTTCCTTTTATCCTAAAGATAGCCCAAAATTAAGCTTAAAAATAATAATGTTGGATCATGTAAGATATATTACAATATCAAAAAAGAAGAGTTTTAACTGTTTTTTATACTATTGAGGGAGAAAACTGCTCAAGATATCATTAGGAAAACTGGGTTAATCAAAATATTTATGCGCTTTGATCTTAGGCTATCTCCATAGGACAAAAGATAAAAGTTTGGTATCAAGTTTGGTAATTACTAGTCTAACCTACACTGTAATCAAAATTTATAACTCAAACCCTTAACTAATTTTTACTACATTAATCATATAAAGATAACAAATGCAGTTCTGATTCATTTTATTATTGGAAACTCAATTTTATTCTGTATGTTATTTATCTAGTATTTTTATGTAATTAATTCAAATCAGACTTTTATTGATGTACTCTGAACACCTCCCAGAAAAAAATTTAGTTTGTATCTAATTATATGTCACAGTAGTGTCTACTGGTTGACCTAAGTCAGATTTTTGTTGTTTTTTCTTTTTAGGTCAGATGTTTTAAGCAAACCTCACTTTTACCATTTTATAGACAACATTAAATAATGTCATTGGAGTAAAAGAACTTTCCAATTGAAAGAAATTTTATACTAATTTCCCATTTATGATGAAAGTAGACAGTGTCTTTTGTGGTCTAACATTGTGGTCTTGCACACTGCAGGATGATGGAAATGGCTGTTTTGTTTTTAAAATATCTTTTATTATAAGTTGAGCATCACTTCATTCCATGTATGGAGGATCTCTATTTAACCACATATTTTTTTAACTTACATTCTTCTTTGGTAGTCAAAAGGCACTGCAGGAATAATTTTTTAAAGCTTTTCCTTTTTTAAAAGACTTTATTTATTCATGAGAGACACAGAGAGAGAAGAAGAGACATAGGCAGAGGGAGAAGCAGTTTCCCTGTGGGAAGCCTGATGCAGAAATTGATCCCAGGACCCCAGGTTTGCACCCTGAGCTGAAGGCAGCCATTCAACTACTGAGACACCCAGGTGCCCCTGTAGGGATAATTTCAGTCATTATTTCTTATATCTTCTTTTTTTGTTATAGTTGTTTCAGAAAGAACTCAATGAATAATTTCATTAAAAAAAGGGAAGATAACTAAGGAGGTGCAAGACCTATACTCTGAAAACTATAAAATATTGATAAAACAAATTAAAGACAACACAAATGGAAAGACATTCATTGCACACGGACTGGAAGAACAAATACTGTTAAAATGTCCAAACACCCAAAACAATCTACAGATTTAATGCAACCTCTTTTAAGATACCAACAACAATTTCACAAAATTAGAACAAATAATCCCAAAAGTTGTATGGTGCCACCAGAGTCCCCAAATAGCCAAAGCAATCTCAAAAAGGAGAACAAAATAGAAGTATCAATCCCAGACATAAAATATAATACAAAGCTGCAGTAATCAAACAGTATGATACTGGCACAAAAACAGATACATAAATCAATAGAACAGAACAGAAAACCCAGAAATAAACCTGCAATGACATGACCAATTAGTGTATGACAAAGTTGGCAAGAATATCTAATGTGAAAAAAGTAATTTCTTCAACAAATCGTGCTGGGAAAACTAGACAGTTACATGCAAAACAATGAAACTGGATCACTTTCTTATACCACATACAAAAGTAAACTCAAAATGGATTAAAGACCCAAATAAGAGGAGAACACAGGCAGAAATGTCTCTATCATCAGCCATAGCAACATTTTTCTAGATATGTCTCCTGAAGAAAGGGAAATAAAAGCAAAAATAAATTATTGGGACATCATAAAAATAAAAACTTCTGTAGAGCTTTTAGCACACTAAAGGACAATCTACTCAATGGGAGAGGATATTTGCAATTGGCATACCCCATAAACAGTTAATATCCAAAATATATAAAGAACTTATACAACTCAACACAAAAAAAGCCCCAAATAATCCAATTAAAACATAAGCAAAAGGCATGAACAAACATGTCTCCAAAGAAGTGATACAGATGGCCAACTAACACATGGAAAGATGCTCATCACTCATCATCAGGGAAATGCAAATCAAAACCACAGTGAGATATTATCCCATACCTGTCAGAATGGCTAAACTCAAGAAACAACAAGTGTTGGTAAGGATGTGAGGGGAAAAGGAACATTCTTGCACTGTTGGTAGGAATGCAAACTGATGCAGCCAGTGTAGAAAATACTATGGAAGTTTCTCAAAAAATTAAAAATAGAATTATCATATGATCCAATAATTCCATTATTAGGTATTTACCCAAAGAATATGAAAACACTAATTCAAAAGGATATGCACCCCTATGTTTATTGGAGTATTAATTACAATTGTCAAATTGTGGAAGCAGTACAAGTGTACATCAATAGATAAACGGATAAAGAAAATTTGACATACATACAATGGAATATTACTGAAGAATGAAATCTTGCCATTTGCAATGACATGGGTAGAGCTAGAGGTTATAATGCTAAGTGAAATAAGTCAATCAGAGAAAGAAAAGCACCATATGATTTCACTTACTTGTGGAATTTTAGAAACAAAACAAATGAAAAAAGAAAAATAGAGACAAGCAGAAAAATAGACTCTTAACTATAGAGAACAAAGTACAGGTTACCAGAGGGGAGGTGAATGGAGATATGGATGAATGACGTGAAGGGGATTAAGGTACACCTACTGTAATGAGTACTGAGTAATGTACAGAGTTGTTGACTCAGTATAATGTACACCTGAAACTAATATAAAACTATGTTAATTACACTGGAATTGGGGATCCCTGGGTGGCTCAGCGGCTTAACACCTGCCTTTGGCCCAGGTGATCCTAGAGTCCTGGGATCGAGTCCCACGTTGGGCTCCATGCACGGAGCCTGCTTCTCCCTCTGCCTGTGTCTCTGCCTCTCTTTCTATGTCGCTCATGAATAAATAAATAAAATCTTAAAAAAAAGTAATTACACTGGAATTTTTTAAATGGAAATAAATATTTAGTTATGTTGTTCATAGGAGAAGAGATGAAAGTATAAATTTTCACACATTATATGGTATTTTGTTTAAAGGAGACACAGAGCTTCTCCATTCTCTAGATGTGTTTTCTCAGAGTCATTAGTGAGCAAGCACTATGGCTAAACCAAGTAAATCATAGATATTTTCCATGAAGATCCTGGTACAATGTGGAATTATTTCAGATGCCCTGTAAATGCCTCTTTGGAAAGTAATAATTGTCCTAAAAGACAAGGCAATGATAATGGAAAATATGTTCTCTATGAACCTCTTTATTTTTAGATTTTGATCTACCACACCTAGATGTATACAATAAATACTTATTCAAGGTGGTTGTGACATGAAGATGGAGGCTGAGAATCATGACCAATAAACTAAGGTACTTTGCTATTTCAGTTGATCTTTAAAATATGTATTTCAACACTTAAGACTTTAGAAAATATTCCATTCTGCTAGAAGTTCTTTTTTTTAAGATTTTTTATTTATTTATTCATGAGAGACACACAGAGAAAGAGAGGCAGAGCCACAGGCAGAGGTAGAAGCAGGCTCCATGAAGGGAGCCTGATATGGGATTCAATCCTGAGTCTCCAGGATCACACCTGGGCTGAAGGCAGCGCTAAACCGCTGAGCCACCCGGCTGCCCTCTGCTAGATGTTCTGCTAGATATTTGTCTATCTACTTCACAAGCAGTTTTTAACATTTTCAGTAGCGAGGGGAAAATCAGAATTCAGTATGGAAAAGAATATGCATATAAACTACCATCACAATGTGATAAAATCCATATATCAGCTCTATAGTAATGTAGAAAAAGAAAAAGAAGTATTTAGATCCCAGAAAAATGTTTGCATTTGAGCTCTCTCTTTAAAACAACATAAAAGTCCCTGGACACAAAAGGGAATGGAAAAGGAGGGAACCAGAGGAAGACTGAGAGAAAGAAATAACTTGTGGAAGAATATAGGTAAGAAGAAAATTCAATAGCATCTTCCTGCAAGAAGTCTGTTGCTGACTGGAGAAAGTCTCCACTATACTCACAAATTTAGAAACAAAAGAGCACAATGGATATACTTATCTACTTTTTTTTCTGAGATGTTATGGAAACTATTCCTGAGAAGAAAACCAGTGAAACTAGAAAAGTTAGGAATGGTGCTAATGTCCTCTTGGAAGTGAATGCTCCAGAGCAATTCACTAAATGTAAAAGTGACCCCAAACCTCTAGTATAAGACCCCTGCCAGAAAAAAAAGATGAACTGTTTCATGGCCTTTAACACTCTTTTAGGGGAAAGAGCAAAGCCTGAGTATTCCCTCAGATGACAGGGAAGTGGAGAGGATGAAATTTCATCCTTTTCACTATACTTGGAGAGAAAAAAAGAAATAATTGCTTTCAAGATATTCTGGGAAGAGGGCCACCCGGGTGGCTCAGCAGTTGACCATCTGCCTTGACTCAGGGCATGATCCTGGGGTCCTGAGGACCCCAAAAGGGAGCCTGCTTCTCCCTCTGTCTCTCATTAATAAATAAAATCTTTTTTAAAAAGATATTCTGGGAAGAAGATCAAGTTGCTCATACCTTATCAAAGGAAATAGACCATCTAGTCAGAGCACCAAGCTTGACAAAGGCTTAAAAAAATGGTGTGGATACTATGTAAACTTGCTACAGACAAGTGACATGCATGCGAAAGCCAAAGAAAGAAACCAAGATATAAGAAAATCATAATTCAAAGAATAAAAGAAAAATAGTACAATTAATTGTTTCACACCATAAAACAAAAATATCAACTAAAAAAAAAGAGAACCCAAAGACTAGTTGTTAAAACAGAATGAAAACATATAATTAAGTATGAAACAAGGAACAGGATAGACACTGCTGAAAATCATATTAGTTAACATAGGAAAAGACATAATCACAGTGACTTTTTGTTTTTGGAGAGAGACACAGAAAGAGGGAGAGAGAGAGGATGGGGCAGGTGCAGAGGGAGAGCAGGACAGAGAATCTTAAGCAGATTCCATTCCCAGTGCATGAGCCTGATGCAGGGCTCAATTTTACAAACCTGAGATCATGACCTGAGGCAAAATCAAGAGTTGGATGCTTAACTGACTGAGCCACCCATGTGGCCCATCACAGCGACTTCTTAGAGGAAAAAAGATAAAGCTACTAGGCAAAATCTAAAAGAAATGGAATAGAAAAATGATCCAAGGGTAAGAGAAGAGCCCACAGGAAAACACACAAGGAGAATATTTCCCCACAGTTATTGGCTTGGAACTTGAGAGGGGCTGAATTTTGTGAGTTCTTACAACAAGCAGGGCTTAAAGCCTCAAGTTTTTTTAAAGGTCAGCCAACATTCTGAGATAGAGCCCAAAGGACACTGTGCTACTCCTGGAGAGAAGATAGGCAAACAATTCATGGGGTAGACAGTGTGGCAACAGCAATAAAGAATGTCTGGGACACACAGAATGGAGATTATTCATTCTTCTCAGAGTGTATCCCTGAGAGGCAGTGTTTACAGAGAAGCCTCTCCAGGAACAAAGGAGCTGACTGGTGCCATTTCCCTCCCTAACTCCTCAGCGTAAACACAGAGCCACTTGCAGGAAACAGCACAGCACAGACACTGGCTGCCTAACTTGCTTACAGCAAGCCCCACTGGTGCTTTATGGTATTACCCTTCTCAGTCAAGCCTGCCTCAGCCCCAGTGTGGCAGGCCTCTCTGCCAGATGATCACATCAAACCCTGCCTACATCATGTCTTCCAATCAGAGAGTTCTGCAGGGCCTCAGTTCTGGTGGAGTGGGCATCAGATCTCATTTCACAAGCAAACCAGAACACACTTGGTTAAAACTCACCACATTCAGGTGTGGGACCAAATACTGCACAGAGCAGGCAAGGAAGACCTCTGCAGAGGACTGGCCTTAGAATAGAGCAGCTAGAACACAATAGCAGAGCACCTGCAGCACACACCAGATACACTCCCTGAAGTGCCAGGCCTGGTCACTACATCATCTCTTCTTCATAAGAGCAGCACACTCAGGAGCAGGAGACATACCTAGCTTCTCCAACACAAAGAAGAAGGCAGAGACTTAGACAAAATACCAAAATGAAGGAATTTACCCCAAATGAAAAAACAAGATAAGGCCATGGCCAGAGATCTAAGCAAAACAGATATAAGTTACATACCTGATGGAGAATTTAAGGCAATAATCATAATTCACTGGGCTTGAGAAAAGAAGAAAATATAAGTGAGACCTTTACCACAGAGATAAAAGGGGTGCCTGGGTGGCTCAGTCAATTAAGCATCCAACATCAGCTTAGGTCATGATCTCAGGGTCCTGGGATTAAGCTCTGCATCGGGCTCTCTGCTCAGCAAGGATTCTGCCTCTCCTTTCCCTCTGCCCCTACCCCCATTTTCATGCTCTCTCTCTCTCTCTAATAAATAAAATCTTTTTTTAAAAGGAGATAAAAAAGAATCAATCAGAGATGAACGATGCAATAAACAACATTGGAAACAGGCTTTTTAAATGAACTACAGGCTGGAAGAAGTAGAGAAATGAATTAGTGACCCAAAAGACAAAATAGTGGAAACCAATAAAGTTGAACAAAAGAGAGAAAGAAGAATTCAGCAATACAAGAATAGACAGGGAATTCAGTGATGCCATCAAACATAGTAACATTTGTATAATAGGAGTCCCCAGAAGAAGAAGAGAGAAAAAAGAGATCAGAAAATATTTCAAGAAATAATAGCAGAAAACTTCGCTAATCTGAGGAAGGAAACAGACATCCAGACTCAGGAGGCATAGAGCACTCCCAACAAAATCAACAAAAGTAGGCCAAGTTGTAATGAAACTTACAAAATATAGTGATAAAGAAAAAATCTTAAAAGGAGCAAGACAAAACAAGTCTTAATTTACAAGGGAAAACCGACAAGACTAGCTGAGATTTCTCAATAGACACCTGGAAAGTCAGAAGGGTGTAGCATGATGTATTCAAAGTGTTGAAGAAGAAAACTCTGCCGCCAAGAATACTCAACCATCAATGCTGTCATTCAGAATTGGAGAGATAAAGAGTTTCCCAGACAAACAAAAGCTAAAGGAATTTGTGACCACTAAATCAGCCCTTCAAGGTATATTAAAGAGAACTCTTTGAGCGCAAAGAAGAAATCAAAAGTGTCAAAGACAAGAAAGGACCAGAGAAAACCTCCAGAAATAATGATTAAACAAGCAATAAAATGGCAATAAATATGTATTTATCAATAATTACTTTGAATGAAAATGGATTAAATGCTCCAATCAAAAGACAAAGACATCCATTCCAGCAGAATGGATCAAAATATGAGACCAATCTATATGCTGCCTACAAGAGACTCATTTTATACCTACCAGCACCTACAGATTGGAGGTAAGGGGGTGGAGAAATATTTAGCATGCAAATGGATGTCAAAAGAAAGCTGGAATAGCACTACTTATATCAAACAAGACTTTAAAACAAAGACTAGAAAGAAACAAAGAAGTGCATTATATAATCATAAAAAAGACTATCCAGAAAGATAATATAACCATTGCATATATTTATGCACAAAACATGGGAGTATCCAAATACGTAAAGCACTTAATAGCAAACATAAAGGAAGTAGTTGATGATAACACAATAACAGTGGGAAACTTTAACATCACACTTAAATAAATGGATAGGTCATCTAAACAGAAAATCAATATGGAAACAATGGTTTTGAATGGTATACTGGAATAGATGGACTTAACAGATATATTCAGAATATTCCATCCTAAAACAGAAAGCAGAATACACATTCTTTTTAAGTGCACGTGGAACATTCTCCAGAATAGATTACATATTAACTCACAAAACAGGCCTCAATAAATAGAAAAATAAAAAAATACAAATAGCCCAATTCTATGAAACTATAAGCCAACCACAAGAAAAATCTGGAAAGACCACAAATACATGGAGCTTAACAACATGCTCCTAAACAATGAATTGTTCAACCAAAAAATCAAAGAAGAAAACAAATGAAAATGTAAACACAGTTATCCAAAATCTTTGGGATGCTGCAAAAGTAATCTTAGGAGGAAATATATAGCAATACAGACTTACCTCAAGAAACAAGAAAAATCTCAGATAAATAATCTAATCTTATACCTAAAGGAGCTAGAAAAAGAACAACAAACAAAACTTAAAGCCAACAGAAGAAAGTAAATAATAAAGATTATAGCATAAATAAATAATATTTAAAAAACAGAACAGATCAATGAGACCAGGAGCTGTTCTTTGAAAACATGTTTAAAAACTGACAAATCTGAGGATGCTTGGGTGGCTCAGTTGGTTAAGCACCCAACTCTTGATTTTGGCTTGGGTCATGATCTCAGGGACATGAGATCGAGCCCCACTTTAGGCTCTGGGCTCAGTGCAGAGGCTGCTTGAGTTTCTCCCTCCTTCACCCTCACCCCTCCCCCTGTTCATGCTAAAGAAATTTTTAAAATCTTAAAAAAAAACCTGATAAACCTCTAGCCAGACTTATCAAAGAGAGAGAAAAAGAGAGAGAGAGAGAGAGAGAACACAAATAAGATCACAAATGAGAGGGGAGAAATAATCAACCCTACAGACATACAAGCAATTATAAAAGAATATTGTGAAAAACTATATGCCAACAAATTTACAACCTGGAAGAAATGGATAAATTCCTAGAAACATATAAACTACCAAGATTCAAACAGGAAGAAATAGAAAACTTGAACAGACTGATAACCAGCAAAGAAATTGAATCAGTAATCAAAAACTCTGAACAAATAAAATTCCAGGGCCAGATGGCCTCCCAGGGGATTTCTACCTAACATTTAAAGAGGAGTTAATACCTATTCTTCTTAAACTATTCCAAAAAATAGAAAAGGAAGGAAAACTTCCAAACTCATCCTATGAAGTCAGTATTACCCTGATACCAAACTAGATAAGAACTCCACAGAAGAGAGAAAGAGAAAGAGAGAAAGAGATTACAGGCTAATATCCGTGCTGAAGATGGATGCAAAAATTCTCGATAAAATACTAGCAAACTGGAGGACTTAATATGGTGGAGGAGTAAGGGACCCTAATTTTGTCTGGTCCCTGAATTTAGCTAGATAGTTACCAAATCATTCTGAACACCTGTGAATTCAACTGGAGATCTGAGAAAAGAATCGCTGTGATCCCACAAAGAGAAAAGTGACCACTTTTTGCAAGGTAGGAAGTGTGGAGATGTGAGTCCAAGGAGATATATCAGAAGATAAACAACAGCTTCCTTAAACTGGCTACTGGAAAGTGCTATAAGCAGTGGAGCACAAAATTGGAACTTTCAGAAGTCTGCTCTGATGAGCGACATCCCTGCTTGAAAGGTGCTCAGGTGGCAAAGTGGGGTGGAATCCCAGGTGGGACAATATGGTTTCAGGATCCCCAGGGTCACAAAAGAATGGAGGTCCCTGAGTGCAGCAGAGTTCCCAAGCACCAGATCAGGAAAGCCAGCTGCCAACAGTGAGTCCAGGCACTCGCTTTCTGCTTGGTGTTACCATAAGCCAAAAACCACTGGACGGTTGGGCAACCACTCTCTGAGCAGGGGCCCAGTAAGTGGCAGAACAAGGGCAAGACCCCTCCCCCCCAAAATGGCTCGGGTCTGCACTACAAGAGTCCATAAAGTTTGGAGACTCTAAACGGTCGTGCCTGAGATACAAATGCTCAGTAACAGACTGGGTGAACACAGAGTTCTGAAATAAACCAGAGAGACAGGAATGATTCACTGTTTTTCCGTAAGGGATCACTAAATAGGAAGGGGCCTGAACTTTCAGCACCAGGGCTAGCGACTGGGGCATCCCCATTTTCATCCCCACCCCCCACCCCCAACAGTGCCAAAAGCCTTCAGAAAGCAAAACAGCACCACATAGTGCAATCCAGAGCTGCTGACAAGGAACCCGGGCCCTAAGCAAAGGGGGCACAATTCCACCAGAGCAAAGCAATTTCAGAATCAGCACCTCCTCCCCAAGAGAACCAGTAGGAACTTCCAGCTAACACCAAGTTTACCAATCATACAGAACTGCAAATCTTTTTTTTTTTAATTTCATTTATTTATTCATGAGAGACACACAAACGGGGAGACAGAGAGACAGAGAGAGAGAGAGAGAGACAGAGAGAGAGAGAGAGAGAGGGAGAAGCAGGCTCCATGCAGGAAGCCTGATGTAGACCTGATCCCGGGACTCCACGATCACGCCCCCAGCTGAAGGCAGCGCTAAACCGCTGAGCCACCCACAATATTTGCGGCTGTCCGCAAATATTTAGTTCTTAGTACATAGCATTAGTGGGGTTTTTTTTTTTAAAGATTTTATTTATTTATTCATGAGAGACACAGAGAGAGAGAGAGGCAGAGATACAGACACAGGCAGAGGGAGAAGCAGGCTCCATGCAGGGAGCCCGACATAGAACTTGATCCCACTTCTCCAGGATCAGACCCTAGGCTGAAGGCGACGCTAAACTGCTGAGCCACCTGGGCTGCCCTAGTGGGTTTTTTAAAATCACTTTTTAATTTTTCAGTTTTATTTTTTCTTTTCAGTTATTTTCTTATTTTATCAATTTTTCAGTCCTTTTTAATTATTATTTTTATATTAACATTATATATATATTTCATTTTTGGTTTCCTTTCATTGTATTCAATTTTATTTTTGTATAAATATATCTCTTTTTTTTCTTTCCCATTTTGGGATCCATTTTCTTTTAACAGACCAAATTACACACAGGATCTAGCTTATTGTTTTGTTCTGTTTTACTTCGTGTTTGATTTTTTTGTTCTTTTTTTGAGGGGCGGTTCTTCTGATTTGTTTTGTTTGTATTTTTCTGGTATAGTTGCTATGTTTGTATTTTCTCTCTGTTTCATCTATTCTTTTCTGGATACAGTGATGAGATGGAAAAACTCACCCCAAAAGAAAGAACAGGAGGCAATATTCACTGCCAGAGATTTACTCAATATGAATATAAGTAAGATGTCAGAACTAGAATTCAAATCAACAATTATAAAGATACTAGCTGGGCTTGAAAAAAAAAAACATAGAAGACACTAGAGAATCCCTTTCTGGAGAAATAAAAGAACTAAAATCTAATCAGGGTGAAATCAAAAACAATATTACTGATGGGAAAAAATGGAGGCTCTAACTGCTAGGATAAGTGAGGCAGAAGAGAGAATCAATGATATAGAAGACAAAATAATGGAGAATAAGGAAGCTAAGAAAAAGAGAAAAACAACTACTGGAACATGAAAGGAGGATTTAAGAGACCAGTAATACCATAAAGCAAAATAATATTAGAATAATAGGGGTCTCAGAAGAAAAAGGGGGGCAGAAGGTTTATTTGAACACATTATAGCTGAGAACTTCTCTAATCCGGGGAAGGAAGCAGGAGGCATTCAAGTTGAGGAGACATAGAGAACCCTTCAAAATCAATAAAAATAGGTCAACATCTTGACATATAATAGTGAAGCTTGCAAATTTCAGAGATAGATAAAGCGAAAATCCTGAAAGCAGTTCAGGACAAGAGGTCTATAACCTCCAAAGGTTGAGACATAAGGCTGGCAGCAGACTTGTCCACAGAGATCTGACAGGCCGGAAAGGACTGGCATGATATATTCAGGGTGTTAAATGAGAAAAAATATGCATCCAAGAATACTTTATCTGGCAAGACTATCACTCAGAATAAATGAAGAGATAGAGTTTCCAAGACAAATAGAAACTAAAAGAATTTGTGATCACCAAACCAGCCCTGCAAGAAATATTCATGAAGATTCTTTGAGCAAAGAGGGCCCAGAGGTAACAAAGACTAGAAAGGAACACAGATAATCTACAGAAACAGTGACTTTACAGGTAATACGATGGCACTAAATTCATATCTTTCAATAATTACCCTGAATGTAAATGGGCAAAATGTTCCAATCAAAAGACACAGAGTATCAGATTGGATTAAAAATAAAGACCCAGGATGCCCAGTTGGCTCAGTGGTTTGAGCATCTGCCTTCAGCTCAGGGTATGATCCTAGGGTCCTGGGATCGAGTTCCACATTGGGCTCTCTGCAAGGAGCCCGCCTCTCCCTCTGCCAATGTCTTTGCCTCTCTGTCTGTGTGTCTCTCATGAAAAAATTTTTAAAATCTTAAAAAAAATAATAACCATTGATATGCTGTCAACAAGAGTTTCATTTAGACCCAAAGACACCTCCAGATTGAAAGTGAGGGGATGAAGAAACATTTATCATGCTAATAGATAATCCAAAAAATCTGGAGTAGCAATTCTTATATCAGACAAATTAAATTTTAAACCAAAGACTATATATAATAAGAGATGAAGAAGGACACTACATCACAATAAAAGGTCCATCCAACAAGGATATCTAGCAACTGTAAATATTTATGCTCCTAACTTGGGATGAGCCAATTATATAAATCAATTATTAACAAAATTTAAAAAGCACATTGATAATAATACAATAATAGTAGAGGGCTTTAACTCCCCACTCACAGCAATGGACAGATCATCTAAGCAGAAGATCAACAAGGAAACAAGGGCTTTGAATGACACACTGGACCAGATGGACTTCACAGATATATTCAGAGCATCTCATCCTAAAGCAACAGAACACACATTCTTCTCGAGTGCAGATAGAACAATCTCCAGAATAGATCACAAACCAGGTCACAAATCAGGTCTCAATTGATACCAAAAGACTGGGATTATTCCCTGTATATTTTCAGAACACAATGCTTTAAAACTTGAATTCAATCTCAAAAGAAAATTTGGAAGAAACACAAATAGAGAGAGGCTAAGGAGCATCCTAATAAAGAATGAATGGGTCAACCAGGAAATTAAAGAATTTTAAAAATTTATGGAAACAAATGAAAATGAAAACACAACAGTTCAGGCCCTTTGGGATGCAGCAAAGGCTGTCTTAAGACAAAAGTATATAGCAATACAGCTCTTTCTCAAGGAATAAGCCTCAAATACACATGCTAACTTTACACCTAAAGGAGCTGGAGAAAGATGAGTTAATAAAGCCTAAATACAGCATGAGCAGAGAAATAATAAGGATTAGAGCACAAATCAACTAAAAAGAAATCAAAAGAACAGTAGAACAGATCAACGAAACTAGAAGCTGGTTCTTTGAAAGAATATAAACGATCAATAAACTCCTGGCCAGACTTATCAAAAAGAAAAGAGAAAGGACCCAAATAAATGAAATTATAGATGAAAGAGGGGAGATCAAAACCAACATTGAAGAAATACAAACATTATAAGAGCATATTATGAGCAACTATACCAACAAATTAGACAAACTGGAAGAAATTAATGTATTCCTAGAAACATACAAACTACCAAAACTGAAACAGGAAGAAATAGAAAACTTAAACAGATCCATAACCAGCAAAGAAATTGAAGCAGTATTCAAACATCTCCCAGCAAACAAGTCTAGGACCTTATGGCCAGCAGAAGTCTACCAAACATTTAAAGAATTAATACCTATTCTTCTGAAGCTGTCTCAAAAAATAGAAATGGAAGGAAAACTTCCAAACTCTTTCTATGAGGCCAGTATTACCTTGACCCCAAAACTAGACAAAGACCCCACCAAAAGGGAGAATTACAGACCAATATCCCTGACGAACATAGATGTCAAAATTCCCACCAAGATACTAGCTAATAGGATCCAACAGTATATTAAAAGGATTATTCACCTTGACCAAGTAGGATTTATTCCTGGGCTGCAAGGTGGTTCAACATCCAGAAAATACCACATTAATAAAAGAAAGAACAAGAATCATATGATCCTCTCAATAGATGCAGAAAACGCATTTAACAAAATAGAGCATCCTTTCTTGATTAAAACTCTCTGCATTGTAGGGAAACATACCTTAATACCACATACAAAAAACCCACAGCTAATATCATCCTCAACAGGGAAAAACTAAGAACTTATCCCATAAGGTTATGAACACGACAGGGATATCAGCTCTCAACCCTATTGTTAAAATTAGTACTGGAAGTCCTAGCCTCAGTAATCATACAACAAAAAGAAATAAAAGGCATCCAAATCAACAAGCTGTCAAACTTTCATGGTACTTTATATGGAAAACCCAAAAGACTCCACCCAAAAATGGCTAAAACTCATATAGGAATTCGGCAACATGGCAGGATATAAAATTAATGCACAGAAGTCAGTTGCATTTCTATCACTGACAATGTGACAAAAGAAAAAGGAATCAAGGAATCAATCCCATTTACAATTACACCAAAACCATAAGATACCTAGGAATAAACCTAACCAATGAGGTAAAGAATCTGTACTCTGAAAATAATAGAACACTTATGAAAGAAATTAAAGAGAACACAAAGAAATGGAAAAACATTTTATGCTCATGGATTGGAAGAACAAATATTGTTAAAATGTCTATGCTACTCAAAGCAATCTTCCCATGGAATGTAATCCTTATCAAAATACTACTAATATTTTTCACAGAGCTAGAACAAACAATCCTAAAATTTGTATGAAATCAGAGAAGATTCTGAATAACCAAGTAATGTTGAAAAAGAAAACCAAAGTTGGAGGCATCACAATTTCAGACTTCAAGTCATTATTACAAAGCTGTAATCATCAGGACCGGATGGTATTGGCACAAAAACAGACACATAGATCAATGGAACATAATAGAAAATCCAGAAATGAACTCAACTATATGGTCAGTTTTTCATCAACAAAACAGGAAAGAATATGCAATGGGAAAGACAGTCTCTTCAACAAATGGTGTTGGGAAAACTGGATAGCTATATGCAAAAGAATGAAACTAGATCACTTTCATACACTATACACAAAAATATATTCAAAACGGATGAAAGATGTAAATGAGAAACATGAAACCATCAAATACCTAGAGGAGAATACAGGCAGAAACGTCTCTGACATCAGCCACAGCAATATTTTTCTAGATATGTCTCCTAAGGCAAGGGAAACAAAAGCAAAAATAAACTATTGGGACTTACTCAAAAAGCTGCTGCACAGCAAAGAAAATTATCAACAAAACTAAAAGGCAATCTATGGAGTGAGAGAAGATATTTGCAAATGACATATCTGATAAAAGATTAATATCCAAAATTTATAAATTTTAAATAAACTTATAAAATTCAACACTCAAAAATAAATAATCCAATTTAAAAATGGCAGAAGACATAAATAGACATTTTTCCAAAGACATACAGATGACCAAGAGACACATATCACTGATATCAGGAAAATGCAAATCAAAATGAGATAAATATTGCAAATCAAAATGAGATATCACAATGAAATACATAACCCCATGCCTGTCAGAATGGTTAAAATCAACAGCACAAGAAAACAACAGGTGTTGGTAAAGATATAGAGAAAGGAGAAATTTCTTGTTGGTCGTGGGAATGTAAACTGGTGCAGCCACCCTAGAAAAGTGTATAGAGGTTTCCCAGAAAGTTAAAAAAAGAACTACCCTACAATCCAGCAATTGTACTACTGCATATTTACCCAAAGAAAACAAAAGTACTAATTCAAAGGGATACATGCACTCCTATGTTTATAGCAACTTTATATAGCAGCCAAATTATGGAAATAGCCCAAGTGTCCAATGACTGATAAAGAAGATATGAAATATTACTTAGCCATAAAAAAGAATGAAATCTTGCCATTTGCAGTGATATGGATGGAACTAGAGAGTATTATGCTAAGCAAAATAAGTCAGAGAAAGTTAAACACCACATGACCTCACTCATATGTGGAATTTAAGAAACAAATGAGCAAAGAGAAAAAAAAGAGAGAAAGGTGAAACAAGAAACAGACTCTTAACTATAGTGAACAAACTGATAGTTACCAGAAGGGAGGTAGGTGGGGGCAATGGACTAAATAGGTGATAGGGTTAAGGAGAGCACTTCTCATGATGAGCACTGGGTGTTGTATGGAAGTGTTGAATCTACTATACATCTGAAACTAGTATTTCACTGTATGTTAACTGGATTTTAAGTAAAAAAAAAATAATTTTATTGGGTACTCCATATGTAGTGAGACTATCTAAGGTGCTGAATATACAACAGCAAAGAAACAAAATCCCCTTCTTCAAGGAGTTTGCAAGAAGAGGAGAACAGACAGAAACACCAAGAAAGTGAGCATATACTATATCAGAGCTATAAGATAAGCTATAAGATAAGCTTGCTCTTATAATCTGTATAAGAGCAAGATGACCATACGTTCCAGGGTGCCAGGGCCGGTCCCAATTTATGACTCTTGTTTCAATTTCCTATCTAATTGGAGCTCCTTTTAACTCTCAAAAGTTCCTATTATGGATGATATATGTTCACCCCTAGCAAGGATGATATGAAATGCTCTAGCATGGGAGTCTGAGAGGATGGCCAGAGCAGTCCTCATGATAACAAAGGGAGGAAGCAAGCCATGGATATATCTAAAGGAAGAAGTACTTCAGATTAAAGGAGCAACAAGAACAAAGACATTTAGGCAGAACATGACTGGCATCTTCCAAGACCACAAAGAAATCCCAGGGGGATGGAGTAGGAGGTGAGTTCAGAGGGGTTGAAAATGGAAGGAAGGGAGAGTGAGATAGTCATTTAAAAAAAATTAAAATAATGGGGCAGCCCTGGTGGCCCAGCGGTTTAGTGCCGCCTGCAGCTCAGGGTGTGATCCTGGAGATGGGAGATTAAGTCCCACATTGAGCTCCCTGCATGGAGCCTGCTGCATGGAGCCTGCTTCTCCCTCTGCCTGTGTCTCTGCCTCTCTCTCTATCTCTGTGTGTGTGTGTGTGTGTGTGTGTGTGTGTGTGTTTCTCGTGAATAAATAAATAAAATCTTTTAAAAAAATTAAAATAAAATAAATTCATTTGGCTTTTACCCTGAGTGAGATAAGAAGTTGAGAGGATTTTAAGGAAGAAATTATTTGAAGTGACATATTTTAAAATAATCTGGCTCCTGTGTAAAAACTAGACCACAGGAAGCAAGGGTAAAAATGGAAGAATGGGAGGCTATTGGAATAATCCATATGAAGGATAAAGGAACCAGGGTGAAGTAGTGGAGGTGAATGAGAACAAAATAGGATGAATTATTATCATTAAGTCTTCCTTCTATTTTCTTGTATTTTTAAATTTAACAAAATTAACATTTTAAAAGAAAGAATAATGGTAACAGCTTTGAGAGACGTTTGAGTAGAATCTAACAGAAGCTAATGGCCATTTGAAGGAAGTAAAGGAGGGTCAGTCTTTTAAAAGATTATCAAGTTTTGGGCTTAAGCAGCAAGAATCATCCACCATTAATGAAAACAGGGAAGGCAGAAATTGTAATAAACTTTCGTTGTTAGAGCATTTAATTCAATTACCCACAGAAGAGACTTAACCAGACACTAACCAAGCAACAGTCATACATATAAGTTTAAGAGAGCAATCCAGGTCTGAGGAATAGAGACCTGCTAGGGACTACCAAACTTCACATGTATTATATTATGTCAACTTGTCTGATTCAGTATCCATCCAACCCAGAGAAAGAAATTCAAAACTATTTTTAAAGTCCCTATTTAAAAATAGAACGTTGCTGCTGCAAGTTCTTCTTCATTGTAAACTTGCTACAGAGATAAAATATGACTATATCTGTGATGTCGATTTAATGTTTGCTTTATACTTTATATAGTCCTCTTTTTGTCTTAAATGTATTTTTAAAGGCTTTTTGAACATTATAGACTATATAACTATATTACCATGCCTGCCTTATAATATAATACAATCCCCATTTATATCTTATTAAGCTATCTCCAGTCTTCCTTAATAATATTCTTGTCTTAAACAATGTCATCTTGCACTAATATGATGCAGGTCTGGAGAGACTACAGTTGTTCCATCTGTCCAGCACTAAATGGAGAAACAAAAGTTTGTAAAATCTTACTTAAATATTATCTATTCCATAGGGCAACTTCATACATCGTTGCTATTATTTTTCATTACAAAACTAAGTTAACCAGATATAAATTTTTCTTCCGAAATTTCCCTTTACTTTGACTTTAATAGGTATTTAAAAAAAAAACTCCCCCCCCCCCACTCTGTGATTGGTGAAGCATGACAAGCAAAAAGGATGCCCTGGCAAAGAGCCTCATGTCTTTTACTCATAAAACATATTTATGATGGAAAAAAGTGATAAAATAGGACAGTATGAGCTCTTCGCAGTCACTGATGTCATTCTATTCACACATCTGCAAAGCCTCAGCTCTCAACTATCCACCCTCAGGAAGAATTCGGCAAGGCAGATTTCTCATTTTCCTAATTTCAAGGTGACTGAAGCCCCAGAGTCCCCTATAACTGCTGTTCATGGGCATTTAGGATTTACACTCTTTGGGAAATAGACAATTCATACATTTTAACACTCAAATCAACCTTGAGTGCCCTTCTATCCTTCTTCAAGTAATAAAGACATGATGATCAATTTTGCACATTTTCTCACTGGCATCTTACATGGGCTGTGAAAGTTTAATAGGGTTCTATTTCTGAAAACTATGCTATGTTGCTTTAGCTATTCTAATACCCAAGGATTTGGAAAGGTAAAACATTCATTCTGTTGATTTGGAAGATATTTCCAGAGAAAAGAAATCTGAGTTGCTTTCCTAATCTACTTTCTTTCAAAATCTGTTTTGTTGAACATGCCACTGCTTACCAGGTCCACTAAATAATGCCTACTTTTCACAGAGGAAATTTCAAACTGGCACATTTAGAAGCAAGCATCCTTTGTATGAAGACTTTTTTTGTCAAAGAGTTTATCTCTCTGATCAAGTAATATTGCATTCATTTAGCCACAGTGTTAATTTCTCCAACTCTGCCACTGGTCTTACTGCTTGACCAAAAGATAGACTTTTGTGTCCACATGCTTTCTTCAGCCTGAAGAAATAAATGTATAGACTGCATACACAACGTTAGTAGTAAAATCAAATGCACCTACTGGCTCTGAAATAGGATCTGCAGACAATCAGTAGCATCTGAGAGCTTGTAGAAACTGTTAATTCTCACTCAGTCCCCAGATCTAGTGAATCAGAATACCTGGGGGAGGGGCTCAGCAAGCTGAGATTGAACAAGCTCTCCAGGTGATTCTGATGAAGTTAGTTTGAGAAGCACTGAATATTAAAAAACACCTGGGGCACTTTTTTTTTTTTTTAATGAGAATGTGCAAGGGAGGGAGGCAGGGCATATCAAACTAATTAAATCAAAATCTCTGGGACTGGGTCCTGGGCATTCCTATGTTTTAAAAGCTCCCAGGTAATTCTAATGCACAGCCAGATTTAAGAGTCACTGCTCTGGAGGCATCCAGTCTTAAATGGTGAAAATCACTCTTTAACTTACATAAAATAATTTGCTGGTTTTGCAAATCTATGAGTTATATTTATTTAGGTGCTTATTTTATCTAGCTGATTAGTTTGAAGTGAGGGTCTTTTATTCATATTTCATCCCCTGAAGTGCTTAGCACAGTCTCATGCACACTGAATCTAATGAGAATGTATTTCAATACCCCATTCATAAATATCAACCCATTTAGTCCTCATCACAAACCTCTGAAATAGGCAGATTATTATCATTTTTTAATAGAGCTCACAGAGGATAACTGACCTATTCTCTCACCACTAATTAGAGCAAAACCTAAACCACCAACCCAGAGATTTTTCCATCACTGTTTCTCCTTCCCTCTAACTTCCATCTGGAATGCAGTTTTCGATAGTCTTCCCACTTTTATTTAAAAGACCCCCTTTATCTGATCTCCCCACTAACACTTCTGGGCCAGAATTTATGCCTCTCAAAAGGCATCCTTTCGCTTCAGAGTTCTTACTGAACTTCCTTACAGTCCTTTGGAGAGTTACAATTCTCCATCCTGCAGTGACATGAGGTATCATTGTTTTCAAGTTACTGAAATGCTGGGCTACAGAACATAATCTTCACTAAAGCACTTCTGAAAGGGGGGAAGTATGCAATAAAATGAGCATGTCTCTTATATGTTATTGATCTTTACCAGAGATAATTCTCAAAATTGAGGAATCAGCAGGTGGATGTGACAAGACGTATTTTTTCTAAATGAATTCACTATTGTTTTAATCATAGCCTTTAGATGGCTCAAAACCTATTGTCATGAAAACATGAACCCAATGAAGTCATAGCCTGAATAGCATGCAAATACATCCATATGCCAGCCAGGCACCATCTGCAAAAAAAAAGGCCTGTAAATAATCCTTCTTTTCCTTCCAAATCCAAGCGATTATACTGTACACAAGCCATATTTACAGATGGATCACCATACACACCCTCATTAGAGGCTTCCGAATGTTATTTCTCTTTTCCTGTCATATATATGTTGAATAGATGGTCTGCATTCTTCAGAACATGTGCAAGCTATGTGAAATGTTTTAGGTTTTGATGATGACTGTATTCAGGGTTCAGCCTCTGCCCTTGGAAAGAATCAGCATCTGTCTTGATTATCAGTTTGCCAAGGAAGTCACTCTTAAGGCATATTTTACTTTCACTGCCAGAAGCTGTACAACCCCAAAGACTTTGTAAATTTTATTTACTGCAGTCTTATAATAAAATTAAACTTTAGCAATCTCAATAGGGGATAAAGATAAAGAAAAGCATGGTCCAAATGGCAGCATATGAAGATCCTAAACTCACTTCTTCCTACAGACATAAAAATCTATGGTTACCTATGAAAAAATTCCCTCTGAAAAAATACCTATAAATTAGGTGAACAACTCCTCTACAACAAAAGATAAAAGGGCTACATCAAGACAGGTAAGAGAGGCACAGTCACAGTCTTGCCAAAACCCCACCTCAGTGCAGTAACCCACAAAGAGGGATCTCACAAAGCAGGAGCTTCTCTCTGAGGAGCAAGGGTTTCATGCCCCACAGCAAGGACTCTGAGCCCTTGAGACCTGCACTGTAGGGAAAAGCCCCCAAGGTATCTAGGCTAATGTCCAAGAAAAACAATGGGGCTTATGTTCAGGATACCCAAGAGGCTGTAAGGAACTGAGATGTCACTCTTTTTTTTTAAAGATGTATATATTTGAAGGGAGGGAGCAGAGGAGAAGAAGAGAAACTTAAGCAGACTCTGTGCTGAATGTGAAATCTGAAGTAAGGCTCGATCTCATGACCCCAAAATCATGACCTGAGTGGAAACCAAAAGTTGGATGCTTAAACGACCATGCCATCCAGACACCCCTGAGATATCACTTTTAAAGGACTGGCACACAGATATGTTTAGCCCAGTGTTCAGCACAAAAGCGGCAGTTTGAAAAGTACCTAGACTGGGGTGCCTAGGGGCTCAGATGGTTAAGTGTCTGCCTTCAGCTCAGTTCATGATACCTCAGTCCTGGGATAGAGTCCCACATCAGGCTCCCAGCTCAGCAGGGAGTCTGCTTCTCCCTCTCCCTCTGCCTCTCCCCCCAGCTCATGCTCTCACTCTCTCTCTGTATCTATCTCAAATGAATCAATAAAATATTTTTAAAAAGTGAGGAGTGCCTAGATTATTTGTGAAGAATATTCATTTGCTAATCTTAAAGAGCCTGCCAAATGGGCAGGGATCTTTTGGGACATTCTAGGATGTAGGTACTGATGTGTGCCAATTTTTTACTCTCCCTCTACCATCCTGGCACTGGCAGGCCCATACAGCCCATGCATCTCCCACTGACCTGCTAAAGCTGGTAGACATGTGCAGTTTCTGCATGCTTCTGCTTCTCTGCTAAAGCTGGTAGGCATGCCCTACCCCTGTACCATCCAGCTTCCTCACTAAAGCTGCCAGGTATATGAAGACCACAGAGAGGACATCCCTGATTGCCTGGATCTGTTGGCCCAGAGTCATTGTATTCCTGAGTCCTACAGGACTGTAACAGTCAGAAAGAATGTTCTTGGCTGGCTACCACCCTTTAGGCCTAAACAAACTGCAGACTAAAGCATAGCTCCAATCTTCCTTTGAAAAAGGCCTACTTTCTTGTACTGTAACTGTAGCCTGAAGGATAGGATTCTGGATTGCCAAATACCTAGAGGAGGCATAGATGCTCTCAGGGAAGTAGGCCAAGGGATATTCTTTGTGCTCTCTATAGGCCTTGCTACAGCTCAATGAGACTTCCCAAGAAGGAGTTTATAGTCGTCTGAGACCCTGATTTTTGCAACTATTGCCCAGGAGACACCTCCACACTGCCCTGTCTGCTGGCCAGCAGGGTTTATGATTGTGATCCCAAAGGACTGTCCATATTTGTGTACTTTAAAAGCTGTCACCTGAGAGTCTGGCTTCCATTAAGTCTGAAATTAAGTGCTGACTGAGACTCCTCCCTTTGGAACACTGACAGGTCTTAGCACAGCCTCAACTGAGACCTATCAAGAATAAATCAGGCTGCTGATTTACAAACATAAAGTTTAGAGAGCCAACCAAAAGCTAGAATAAGGATGAACAAAAGTTTCATTTCCTAGGCAAGGCCACTCCTTCAAGGCTGGAAGAGATCTCTCTTTCACGCAGTATATATAAACAAACACAAAAATTAAGCATTGTGAGGAAACAGAGGATATGTTTCAAATAAATGAGCAAGATAAAATCTCAGGAAAAAACCTTAATGAAAAAGAGAAGTATCTACAGAGTTCAAAGTAATGGTTATAGAGATGCTCACTGAATTTGGAAAAAGAATAAATGAACACATTAAAAATGTCAACAAAGAGATGGAATATATAAGAAAGTACCAAACAGAAATCACAAAACTGAAGAACACAGTAACTGAACTAAAAGATACATGAGAGGGGTTCAGAAGCAGATTAGATGAAACAGAACAGATTGGTGATCTGGAAGACAGGGCCATGGAACTCAGTCAAAAAGAGCAAAAGAAAGAAAAAAGAATTTTAAAAAGTGAAGGCGGCCTAAGGGAGCAATGGAACAACATCTAGCATACTAACATTTACACTGTAGGGCTCACAGATGGAGAAGGGAGAAAAAACATTATTTGAAGAAATAATGGCCAAAAACATACCTAATCTAGAAAACAAAACAGACATCCAGGCCCAAGAAACCCACAGAATTCCAAATAGGATGAGCTCAAAGAAATCCACACCAAGACACATTACAATTAAAATATTCAAAATTAAAGATAAAGAGATAAAAAGAGAAGCTTGAAAGCAGAAAATGAAAAACAACTTGTCTTTAAGGCTTTAAGGAAAACACCATAAAACTAGCAGCTGATTTTTCAACAGTATTTTGCAAGAATGGTGTGACATAATATATCCAAAATACCAAAAGGAAAAATATTTCAAACTAGAATATTCTACTCTGTAAGGTTATAATTCAAAATTGAAGAGGAGCTAAAGATTTTCCCAGACAAGTAAAAGCTAAAGAAATTTATCACAATTAAATCAGCCTTATAGGAAAAGTTAAACTTCTCTGAGCTGAAAAGAAATGGCACTAATTATTAACAAGAAAAGATACAAAAGTAAAAATATCACTGGCAAAAGTAAATACATAGTAAAGGTAGTGGCTTAATCACTTACAAAGCTACTATGAAGGTGAAAAGACAAAAATAGTAAAATTAACCAAAACTACAATAATTCATTAAGGGGAACAAAATAAAAAGTTGTGAAATGTGACATCAAAAACATAAGGGGGAGGGAAGTAAAAAAAAGTAGAATTTGGCAATGAGTATAAAGTTAAAATATTATCAGGGTGCCTGGGTGGCTCAGTCAGTTGAGTATCCAACTCTTGGTTTCAGCTCAGGTCATGATCTTGGAGTCCCGGGATTGAGCCCCACATCAGGTTCCAAGCTCAGCATGGACTTTCTTGTCCCTCTCTTTCCCCCTCTGCTCCTCCCCCTGTTTGCATGCTCTCTCTCTTCCTCTCTCTCAAATAAATAAATAAATCTTTAAAAATTAAGTTAAATTATTATCAACTTAAAATAGACACATCCAGATTCCATGGAACATGTCTCAATAAATTAAAGATTGAAATCATATCAGTCATCTTTTCTGACTATAGTGGTATGAGACTGGAACTCAATTATAAGAAAACTGGGGATAAAACAAAAACGTGTAGATTAAACAATGTGCTACTGAACAGGGATACCTGGTGGTTCAGCAGTTGAGCATCTGCCTTTGGTTCAAGGTGTGATCCTGGGGTCAGGAATCAAGTCCCACATTGGGCTCCCTCCAGGGAGCCTACTTCTCCCTCTGGCAAAGTCTCTGCCTCTCTTTCTCTGTCTCTTATGAATAAATAAATAAAATATTAAAAAATATATGTTCCTGAACAATCAATGGGTCATCAAAAAAAATCAAAGGAAAATTTTAAAAATACCTGGAGACAAATGAAAACAGAAATATACCAAAATCTATGAGATATAGCAAAATTGGTTCTAAGAAAGAAATTTAAAGCAATAGAGACCTACTTCAAGAAAAAAGAAAAACTCAAATAAACAATCTAACTTTACCCCCCCAAACTAAAAACAGAAAAAGAAGAACAAAGCCCCAAAGTTAGTAGAAGAAAAGAAATAATAGAGATCAGAGTAGAAATAAATGAAATAGAGACAAGAAAACAATAGAGAAGTTCAATGAAACTAAAAGCTGATTCTTCAAAAAGATAAAATTAACCAAGGAAAAAAAAGGGAAGGCTCAAATAAATAAAATCAGAATTAAAAGAGAAGTTACAACAGGGGTGCCTGGGTAGTGCAGTCGGTTAGGTGTCTCACTCAGTTTCCCCTCAGGACTTGATTTCAGGGTCAGGAGATTGAATCCTATGTCGGGCTCTGTGCTCAGCAAAGTCTGCTTGAGATTCTCCCTCTCCCTCTGCTTCCCCAACATGTGCTCTCTCTCCCTCTAAAATAAATAAATTAAATAAATAAATTTTTTAAAAAGAAGAAGTTACAACTGATACTAAAGAAATACAAAGGATTATAGGAGATTACCATGAACAATTATATACCAGCAAATTGGATAACCTAGAAGACATGGATAAATTCCTAGAAACATATGCTCTTAAGACTAAATCAGGAAATAATTAAAAATCTGAATAGATGGATTACTACTAAGGAGATGGAATCAGTATTCAAAAACCTCTCATAGAATAAAAGTTCAGGACTAGATGGCTTCACTGGCAAATTTTACCAAGCATTCAGAGATTTAATACCCATTCTTCTCAAACTCTTTCAAAAAATGGAAGGCAATGGAGTGCTTCCAAACTTATTACAAATGAAGCATTACCCTGACACCAAAACCAAAGACACTACAGAAAGAAAAAAGAAAGACAAAAGATGAACAAAAAGAGGTAGAGAAGGAGGAAGAAAGATTATAGCAATAACTTTGATGAACATATATGCAAAAACTCAATAAAATTTTTGCAAACTGCATTCAATGCTACATTGAAAGGATTATATACCACAATCCAGTGAGATTTATTCCACAGATGCAAGAATGGGTCAACACCTGCAAATCAATCAATATGATATACCACATTAACAAGATAAAAGCTAAAAATCATGTAATTACATCGATAAACAGAAAAAGCATTTGACAGAATTCAACATCCATTTATGATTAACAACTCTCAACAAAGTAAATAAAAAGGGATTGTACCTCAATATAATGAAGGCTGAATATGACAAGTCCACAGCTTCCATCATACTTTCTATCTGAGAACAGGGACAAGACAAGGTTGCCCATTCTCCCATAGTACACAATATAGTATTGGAAATCATACCAGAGAAATTCAATATAGTATTGTTAAGTCCTAGCCAAAGAAATTAGTAAAGAAAAAAAAAAAAGAAATTAGTAAAGAAAAAGAAATAAATGCATACAAATTGGACAGGAAAAAAGTAAAAAATGTCACTGTTTGTAGACTTCTACTAGATATTAATCCAAAGGATACAAAAATACAGATTCAAAGGGATACATACACCCCAATGTTTATAGCATCATTATCAACAATAGTTAAACTATGGAGAGTGCCCAATTGTCCATCAACTGATGAATGGATCAAAAAGAGGTGACATATATGTAATGGAATACTACTCAGCCATCAAAAAGAATGAAATCTTGCCATTTGCAATGACATGGATGGAGCTAGAGTGTATTATGGTAAGTGAAATATGTCAGTCAGAAAAAGATAAATGCAATATGCTCTCACTTAGATGTGGAATTTAAGAAACAAAACAGATGAACATATGGGAAGGGGGAAAACAAAAAAGAGAGAAATAAGCCATGGAGACTCTAAATGATAGAGAACAGACTGAAGAGTTTATGGAGAGAGGTGGGCAGTGGTGGGGGGGCGGATGGCTAGATGTGTATTAAGGAGGTCACTGGTCCTGAAGAGCACTGAATGTTCTATGTAAGTAATAAATCTTTGAATTCTACTCCAGAAACCAATATTGTACTGTATGTTAACTACCTAAATTTTAAATTAAAAGATCTGTATAGGGATCCCTGGGGGGCGCAGCGGTTGGGCGCCTGCCTTTGGCCCAGGGCGCGATCCTGGAGCCCCGGGATCGAATCCCACGTCGGGCTCCCGGTGCATGGAGCCTGCTTCTCCCTCTGCCTGCGTCTCTGCCTCGTTCTCTCTCTCTCTGTGTGTGACTATCATACATAAATAAATAAATAAAATTAAAAAAAAAAAATAAAAATAAAAGATCTGTATATGTCATTGTCTTGAATATCAAATGATGCTATAATTTTTATTTCAAGCATTAAATACGATTTATAAATAAAAGAAAACCATACAGACTCCACCAAAAAGCAGTTAGAACTCATAAACAGGGGGGAGGGGCAAGATGGCGGAAGAGCAGGGTCTCCAGGTCACCTGTCCTCAACAAATTACCTAGAAAACCTTCCAATCATCCTGAAAATCTACGAATTCGGCCTGAGATTTAAAGACAGACCAGCTGGAACGCTACAGTGAGAAGAGTTCGCACTTCGATCAAGGTAGGAAGACGGGGATAAAGAAATAAAGACACAAAAGGCCTCCAAGGGGGAGGGGCCCCGAGGAGCCGGGCTGAGGCCGGGGCGAGTGTCCCCAGGACAGGAGAGCCCCGTCCCGGAGGAGCAGGAGCTGCACCAACCTTCCCCGCGGAAAGGCCTCCCGGGGAATTGGAGCAGGATCCAGGAGGGCGGGGATGCCCTCGGGCTCCCGGGGACACTAACAGACACCTGCGCCCCGGGGAGGGTGCGCCGAGCTCCCTAAGGGCTGCAGCGCTCGGCGGGACCCGGAGCAGCTCGGAGGGGCTCGGGCGGCTCCGAGGAGGGGGCTGCGGGGCGGGAGCGAATCCAACAGCGCAGGCCCCGGAGCACAGGGCGCCGGGACACAGCCCAGGATCCGGCCTCCCCCGGGACAGGCAGAGGCCGGGAGGGCCCAGGACAGCAAGGACGCTCCTGCCTGGAACTGAGCAGATCAGCGGCCCCGCCCCGGAGCCCCCAGGCCCTGCAGACGGAGAGCCCCGGAGCTACTGCGGGAGCTGACTCCAGGGTCCCAGAGCTGCCCCCGCCACTGTGGCTTCCTCCCGGGGCCTCACGGGGTGAACAACCCCCACTGAGCCCTGCACCAGGCAGGGGCAGAGCAGCTCCCCCAAGTGCTAACACCTGAGAAACAGCACAGCAGGCCCCTCCCCCAGAACACCAGCGACACGGACAAGTTCCAGGGGAAGTCAAGGGACTTAAAGTATACAGAATCGGAAGATACTCCCCCGTAGTTTTTTTTGTTGCTGTTTTTTTTTTTGTTTGTTTTCTTTTTTGTTTGTTTGTTTTTGTTTTTGTTTTGTTTTGTGCTTTTTTTTCTTTCTTTCTTCTTGATTTCTGATTGCTTCCCCCACCCCACCCCCCATTTTTTTCTCTTTTTTTCTCCTTTCTTTCTTTTCTTTCTCTTTTTCCCCTTTTTTTCTTCTCTTTTTTCTTTTTCTCTTTTCTTTCCTTCTCTCTCTTTTTCTCCTTTTCCCAATACAACTTGTTTTTGGCCACTCTGCACTGAGCAAAATGACTAGAAGGAAAACCTCACCTCAAAAGAAAGAATCAGAAACAGCCCTCTCTCCCACAGAGTTACAAAATCTGGATTACAATTCAATGTCAGAAAGCCAATTCAGAAGCACTATTATACAGCTACTGGTGGCTCTAGAAAAAACCATAAAGGACTCAACAGACTTCATGACTGCAGAATTTAGATCCAATCAGGCAGAAATTAAAAATCAATTAAATGAGATGCAATCCAAGCTAGAAGTCCTAACGACGAGGCTTAACGAGGTGGAAGAATGAGTGAGTGACATAGAAGACAAGTTGATGGCAAAGAGGGAAACTGAGGAAAAAAGAGACAGGCAATTAAAAGACCATGAGGATAGATTAAGGGAAATAAATGACAGCCTGAGGAAGAAAAACCTACGTTTAATTGGGGTTCCCGAGGGGGCGGAAAGAGACAGAGGGCCAGAATATGTATTTGAACAAATCCTAGCTGAAAACTTTCCGAATCTGGGAAGGGAAAGAGGCATTCAGATCCAGGAAATAGAGAGATCCCCCCCCCCCACAAAAAAACAACAAAAACCATTCAACACCTCGACGTTTAGTAGTGAAGCTTGCAAATTCCAAAGATAAGGAGAAGATCCTTAAAGCAGCAAGAGAAAAAAAGTCCCTGGCTTTTATGGGGAAGAATATTAGGGTAACAGCAGACCTCTCCACAGAGACCTGGCAGGCCAGAAAGGGCTGGCAGGATATATTCAGGGTCCTAAATGAAAAGAACATGCAACCAAGAATACTTTATCCAGCAAGGCTTTCATTCAAAATGGAAGGAGAGATAAAGAGCTTCCAAGACAGGCAGGAACTGAAGAATATGTAACCTCCAAACCAGCTCTGCAAGAAATTTTAAGGGGGACTCTTAAAATTCCCCTTTAAGAAGTTCAGTGGAACAATCCACAAAAACAAGGACTGAATAGATATCATGATGACACTAATCTCATATCTGTCAATAGTCACTCTGAATGTGAACGGGCTTAATGACCCCATCAAAAGGCGCAGGGTTTCAGACTGGATAAAAAAGCAGGACCCATCTATTTGCTGTCTACAAGAGACTCATTTTAGACAGAAGGACACCTACAACCTGAAAATAAAAGGTTGGAGAACCATTTACCATTCAAATGGTCCTCAAAAGAAAGCAGGGGTTGCCATCCTTATACCAGATAAATTAAAATTACCCCGAAGACTATAGTGAGAGATGAAGAGGGACACTATCTCATACTCAAAGGATCTATCCAACAAGAGGACTTAACAATCCTCAATATATATGCCCCGAATGTGGGAGCTGCCAAATATTTAAACCAGTTAATAACCAAACTGAAGAAATACTTTGATAATAATACACTTATACATGATGACTTCAATCTAGCTCTCTCTATACTAGATAGGTCTTCTAAGCACAACATATCCAAACAAACGAGAGCTTTAAATGATACACTGGACCAGATGGATTTCACAGATATCTACAGAACTTTACATCCAAACTCAACTGAATACACATTCTTCTCAAGTGCACATAGAACTTTCTCCAGAATAGACCACATACTGGGTCACAAATCGGGTCTGAACCGATACCAAAAGATCGGGATAGTCCCCTGTATATTCTCAGACCATAATGCCTTGAAATTAGAACTCAATCACAACAAGAAGTTTGGAAGGACCACAAACACGTGGAGGTTAAGGACCATCCTGCTAAAAGATGAAAAGGTCAACCAGGAAATTAAGGAAGAATTAAAAAGATTCATGGAAACTAATGAGAATGAAGATACAACCGTTCAAAATCTTTGGGATGCAGCAAAAGCAGTCCTGAGGGGGAAATACATCGCAATACAAGCATCCATTCAAAAACTGGAAAGATCTCAAATTCAAAAGCTCACCTTACACATAAAGGAACTAGAGAAAAAGCAACAAATAGACCCCACCCCCAGCAGAAGAAGACAGTTAATTAAAATTCGAGCAGAACTAAATGATATCGAGACCAAAAGAACTGTGGAACAGATCAACAGAACCAGGAGTTGGTTCTTTGAAAGAATTAATAAGATAGATAAACCACTAGCTAGCCTTATTAAAAAGAAGAGAGAGAAGACTCAAATTAATAAAATCATGAATGAGAAAGGAGAGATCACTACCAACACCAAGGAAATACAAACGATTTTAAAAACATATTATGAACAGCTGTACGCCAATAAATTAGGAAATCTAGAAGAAATGGACGCATTCCTGGAAAGCCACAAACTACCAAAACTGGAGCAGGAAGAAATAGAAAACCTGAACAGGCCAATAACCAGGGAGGAAATTGAAGCAGTCATCAAAAACCTCCCAAGACACAAGAGTCCAGGGCCAGATGGCTTCCCAGGGGAATTCTATCAAACGTTTAAAGAAGAAATCATACCTATTCTACTAAAGCTGTTTGGAAAGATAGAAAGAGATGGAGTACTTCCAAATTCGTTCTATGAGGCCAGCATCACCTTAATTCTGAAACCAAAGACCCACCAAAAAGGAGAATTACAGACCAATATCCCTGATGAACATGGATGCAAAAATTCTCAACAATATACTAGCCAGTAGGATCCAACAACACATTAAGAAAATTATTCACCCTGACCAAGTAGGATTTATCCCCGGGACACAAGGCTGGTTCAACACTCGTAAAACCATCAATGTGATTCATCATATCAGCAAGAGAAAAACCAAGAAACATATGATTCTCTCATTAGATGCAGAGAAAGCATTTGACAAAATACAGCATCCATTCCTGATCAAAACCCTTTAGAGTGTTGGGATAGAGGGAACTTTCCTCGACATCTTAAAAGCCTTTTACGAAAAGCCCACAGCAAATATCATTCTCAATGGGGAAGCACTGGGAGCCTTTCCCCTAAGATCAGGAACAAGACAGGGATGTCCACTCTCACCACTGCTGTTCAACATAGTTCTGGAAGTCCTTGCCTCAGCAATCAGACAACAAAAAGACATTAAAGGCATTCAAATTGGCAAAGAAGAAGTCAAACTCTCCCTCTTCGCCGATGACATGATATTCTACATAGAAAACCCAAAAGCCTCCACCCCAAGATTGCTAGAACTCATACAGCAATTTGGTAGCATGGCAGGATACAAAATCAATGCCCAGAATTCAACGGCATTTCGATACACTAACAGTGAGACTGAAGAAAGAGAAATTAAGGAGTCAATCCCATTTACAATTGCACCCAAAAGCATAAGATACCTAGGAATAAACCTAACCAAAGAGGTAAAAGATCTATACCCTAAAAACTATAGAACACTTCTGAAAGAAATTGAGGAAGACACAAAGAGATGGAAAAATATTCCATGCTCATGGATTGGCAGAATTAATATTGTAAAAATGTCAGTGTTACCCAGGGCAATTTACACGTTTAATGCAATCCCTATCAAAATACCATGGGCTTTCTTCAGAGAGTTAGAACAAATTATTTTAAGATTTGTGTGGAATCAGAAAAAACCCCGAATAGCCAGGGGAATTTTAAAAAAGAAAACCATATCTGGGGGCATCACAATGCCAGATTTCAGGTTGTACTACAAAGCTGTGGTCATCAAGACAGTGTGGTACTGGCACAAAAACAGACACATAGATCAATGGAACAGAATAGAGAACCCAGAAGTGGATCCTGAAATGTATGGTCATCTAATATTCGATAAAGGAGGAAAGACTATCCATTGGAAGAAAGACAGTCTCTTCAATAAATGGTGCTGGGAAAATTCGACATCCACATGCAGAAGAATGAAACTGGACCACTCTCTTGCACCATACACAAAGATAAACTCAAAATGGATGAGAGATCTCAATGTGAGACAAGAGTCCATCAAAATCTTAGAGGGGAACACAGGCAACACCCTTTTTGAACTCGGCCACAGTAACTTCTTGCAAGATACATCCACAAAGGCAAAAGAAACAAAAGCAAAAATGAACTATTGGGACTTCATCAAGATAAGAAGCTTTTGCACAGCAAAGGATACAGTCAACAAAACTCAAAGACAACCTACAGAATGGGAGAAGATATTTGCAAATGACATATCAGATAAAGGGCTAGTTTCCAAAATCTATAAAGAACTTATTAAACTCAGCACCAAAGAAACAAACAATCCAATCATGAAATGGGCAAAAGACATGAAGAGAAATCTCACAGAGGAAGACATGGACATGGCCAACATGCACATGAGAAAATGCTCTGCATCACTTGCCATCAGGGAAATACAAATCAAAACCACAATGAGATACCACCTCACACCAGTGAGAATGGGGAAAATTAACAAGGCAGGAAACAACAAATGTTGGAGAGGATGCGGAGAAAAGGGAACCCTCTTACACTGTTGGTGGGAATGTGAACTGGTGCAGCCACTCTGGAAAACTGTGTGGAGGTTCCTCAAAGAGTTAAAAATAGACCTGCCCTACGACCCAGCAATTGCACTGTTGGGGATTTACCCCAAGGATTCAGATGCAATGAAATGTCGGGACACCTGCACCCCGATGTTTCTAGCAGCAATGGCCACAATAGCCAAACTGTGGAAGGAGCCTCGGTGTCCATTGAAAGATGAATGGATAAAGAAGATGTGGTTTATGTATACAATGGAATATTACTCAGCAATTAGAAACGACAAATACCCACCATTTGCTTCAACGTGGATGGAACTGGCGGGTATTATGCTGAGTGAAATAAGTCAATCGAGAAGGACAAACAGTGTATGTTCTTATTCTTCTGGGGAATATAAATAATAGTGAAAGGGTATATAAAGGAAGGGAAAAGAAATGTTGGGAAATATCAGGAAGGGAGACAGAACATAAAGACTCCTAACTCGGGGAAACGAACTAGGGGTGGTGGAAGGGGAGGAGGGCGGGTGTTGGAGGGGAATGGGTGACGGGCACTGAGGTGGACACTTGACGGGATGAGCACTGGGTGTTTTTCTGTATGTTGGTAAATTGAACACCAATAAAAATTAATTAAAAAAAAGAACTCATAAACAAATTCAGTAAAAATTAGGTATAAAATCAATATACAGAAATCTGTCGAGTTTCTATGCACTAACTACAAACTATCAGAAAGAAAAGTTTAAAAACTGACCCCATTATAAATGTGTCAAAAAGAATAAAATACATAGGAATAAATTTAACCAAGGAGATGAAAGACCTGTACACTGAAAACTATAAGATACCAATCAAAATAAATTGAAGGCAAAAATAAATGAAAAGATACTCCATGCTCATATATTGAAAGTACTAATATTGTTAAAATGTTCATACTACCCAAAACAATCTACAGATTAATACAATCCCCATCAAAACTCCAATGGTAGGTTTAGATAGAACTAAAACAAACAATCCTAAAATCCATATGGAATCAAAGACTCCAAAAGGAAAAGCAATTTTGAGAAAAATAAACAAGCCTGAAGACATTATGCTCCCTAATGTTAAACTATATTAAAAACCTATAGTAATTAAAATGGTTTGGTATTGGCATAAACATAGACACATAGATCAATAAAAAATAGAGCACCCTAAAATAAGCCCATTTATATATGCTTAATTAATTTACAATAAAGGAGGCAGGCGTACACACTGGGGAAAGAAGAAACTCTTCAATAACTGGTGCTAGAAAAACTAGACAGCTACATGGGAAAAAAAAGAAAAGAAAGAAGAAAGAAAGAAAGAAAAAGAAAGAAGAAAGAAAGAAAGAAAGAAAGAAAGAAAGAAAGAAGAAAAAGAAAGAAAGAAAGAAAGAAAGAAAGAAAGAAAGAAAGAAAGAAAGAAAGAAAGAAAGAGACACTGGGGAAAGAAGAAACTCTTCAATAACTGGTGTTAGAAAATCTAGACAGCTACATGGGAAAAGAAAGAAAAGAAAGAGGGAAAGAAAGAAAGAAAGAAAGAAGAAAGAAAGAAAGAAAGAAAGAAAGAAAGAAAGAAAGAAGAAGAAGGAAAGAAAGAAAGAAAGAAAGAAAGAAAGAAAGAAAGAAAGAAAGAAAGAAAAAAGAAGAAGAAGAAGAAGAAGAAGAAGAAGAAGAAGAAGAAGAAGAAGGAGAAGGAGAAGGAGAAGAAGAAGAAGAAGAAGAAGAAGAAGAAGAAGAAGAAGAAGAAGAAGAAGAAGAAAGGAAGGAAGGAAGGAAGGAAGGAAGGAAGGAAGGAAGGAAGGAAGGAAAGGAGGAAGGAAGGAAGGAAGAACTAGACTACTATTTTACACCATGCAAAAAAGTAACTCAAAATGGACTAAAGACTTGAACATAAGACTGAAACCATAAAACTCCTTGCATAAATAGACAATACAATAAGCTCCTTGACATCAGTCTTGGCAATGATTTTTTGGATCTGACTCCAATAAGCAAAGACAGCAAATGCAAAAATAAACAAATAGGACTATATCAAACTAAAAAGTTTCTTCATAGCAAAGGAAACCATTAACAAAATTAAATGACAATCTATTGAATGGGAGAAATATTTATAGCTCATATATCCAATAAGGGGTTAATATTCAAAATACATAAAGAACTCTTGTTATTCAATAGCAAAAAATTTTAAAAAACAATTCAATTAAAAAGTAGACAAAGAGGGCACCTGGGTGGCTCAGTCTGGTAAGTGTCTGCCTTCAGTTCAAGTCATGATCTCAGCATCCTGGGATGGAGCCCCACATTGGGATCCCTGCTCAGTGAGGAGCCTACTTATCCCTCTTCTCCCTGCTTGTGCTATCTTGGTCACTATGTCTCTCCCTCTCAAATAAATAAATAAAATATTTTTTAAAAATTAGACAAAGGATCTGAATAGACATTTTTCCAAACAACACAAAAAGATGACCACAAGGTACAAGAGGAGATGCTCAAAAACACTAAATGTCAGAGATATGCAAATCAAAACCACAATGGGGTACTACCTCCCACCTGTTAGAAAGCTTATTACTGAAAAGACAAGAAATAACAAGTGTTGGCAAAGATGTGGAGAAACGAAGACTCTTGAGCAATATTGGTGGGAGTGTAAATTGGTGCAGCCACTATGGAAAAGAACATGGAGTTTCCTCAAAAATTTAAAAATGGAACTACTATGTGATACAACCAATTCCTTCACTAAGTATTTTTCCAAAGAAAATGAAAATACTAATTTAAAATGACACGTACATTGCTATATTTATTGCAGCATAATTGCTGAGATATGAAAACTAAGTATCCATCAATGGATGAATGGATATAGAAAATGTGGTGTATATATACACTGGAGCATTACTAACCCATAAAAAAGAAGGAAATCCTGTCATTCGCTACAACATGGATGAAACTTCAGCCCTTAAGTGCTAAGTGAAATAAGTTAGAGAAAGACAATTTCATATCATTTCACTTATATGTGGAATTAACAAAACAACAACAAATGAACAAACAAAGCAAAACAAGCCCAACTCATAGATACAGAAAAAAGAATGGTGGTTACTAGACATGAGCAGGGTTAGAGGAGGTGAGCAAAACAGGCAAAAGGAGTCAAGAAGTACAAACTTCCAGTTATAAAATTAAGAAGCCATGGGTATGTACTATACAGCACAGTGACTATAATCAATAATACTGTAGTGCATACTTGAAAGTTGTCAAGAGAGTAATATTAAAGGTTCTTATCACAAGGGAAAGAATTGTAACTTTGTATAGTGACAGATGATAACTAAACTTCTTATGGTGATCATTTCATGATGTATGTAAATATCAAATCATTCTGTTGTACACTGAAACTAATATAATGTCATATGTTAATTATACTTCAATTAAAAAATAAAGAAACAGGATTATCTAGGATCATATGCACATCCTTGATTCAGATAAAAAGGTCACATTACTATCATGAAGGGAGGAGCCCATGAACTTGCCAGCAACAATGCTAGTATGCTGCAGTGTACTATGAAGTCTCCTGGTGTCAGATCACACTCCCTCCTGGGACCAGAAACACCCACACATTCTCCCTGATGCTTGTCAAATAGGAAAAAGGAGGCAATCCAGTAAGTAAGCAGAAAAGGACATGGGAGTAAAAATAAAAGTCAAGACTTGAAACAGAAACCATAGGAAGCTGTTATCAGGATCACCTCCACATAAAGTACCCTGAGAAGAGATGCTCATATGAAAACTGTTCTTCACAGTTAACATTTACCGGTTCCAAATATAAATTGTAGACTCAAAAGCCTGGATTTTAATGGTGATTCCACTAATTTTTGTGATGTTCAGTAATTAACTTTTCTGTTCTTTATATATTCATCTATGAAGGTGGGATGATAATGGTTCTTATTTGTAATAGATAATACTGGTAAAGGGCTTAGAAATATGCCTGGTAGGAGGCTGGGAAGATGGTGGAGTCAGAGGACCCTTAGCTCACCATGTCCCTTGGATATAACTAGATAATACTCACATCAGCATAAATAACCCAAAAAATGACCTGAAGCCTGGCAGAACAAACTCCTCCACTATTGAATGTAGAGAAGAGATCACATTGAAGAGGGTAAGAAGGGCTGAGACATGGGGAGAAGCTAAAAAGACCAAGGACGTGGGGGGTGGGAGGAAGAGCAGTGTGGGAGGAAGACACAGGCACAGAGAAGGGGAAGAAACAGACTATCACACTGGGCATCCCACACAAGGAACATGAATGCCCATAATATTTGGCTTTGAAGGCAAAAGGAGCTATATTTCATGAGTTCTTACAACCAGTAGTACTTAAAACTTGGGATTTTAAAAATCAATAGGTTCCTCTCTGGGAGATCCTGGAGGGCAAGAGGAAGCTGGGTCCCCACACTTAAAGAGACAGCACAAAAAACAGCCCATGGAGATTTAGTGTAGAAGCAGCAGTTTGGAAAACACATAGGAGAGAGAGTAGTTCACTCAATTTACTGTCCTGGAGGGGCAAGAATCACAGAAAGACTCATCTAGGAACAAAGGATTTTGCAGGTACCATCTCCCTCCCCAGCCCCCTAGCACAAACATTTGATCATCTATGGGAACCAACTCAATGCCAGCACTCACTACTTAACTTGCTAACACCCCTACCCATCATACTTCAACAGATCTTCCCTTCCCAGCCATGCTTGCCTCAGTACTGGGGTACCATGGGTCCCCTCCATCACAAAACCAGAATAAACCTTGCCAACAGCATATTACCCCACCCATGCACTTTGCCCCTCAGAAGACCCACATATACCTCGTTAAAATTGTGCACTCCACCCTTTGCAGACCTGCCCAGGCTGACCCCAGTGCCATGGCATGCACTGAGCTAAAACCGCATGCCCCATGCGTGCTGGTCCCAGCAGTAGCACCATGTCCCCTCCAATATGCCTTTGGCCAGACTCCATCCAAAGCAATGCCACAAGCCTGGCAGTGTGCGAGCAGCTCCAAAAGGGACCAATACCACTCCAAATGATCCCTATCCTGGGGTGAGGGGAAGATAACCATACACACCAATAAAATGGCAGCTCTAGCAGTGAGCTGGGAACAGATATTGGTCTGAATACAGACTTCATCCTATCAATGAAAACTTCTCAGGAGACAACACAGGGTAAGTGCCCTGCAGCTTGGTACTACTGCATCTCTGGCAAACACTTGGTCTGACTCAACTCAAGACCAAGGCAACCCCAGACTGGTCTGCTAACACCACATGGACAAAACACTCTACTGCCCACAACAGAAAAAGAGCCCCTGCAGATGACTGGACTAAAGGAAAAAGTGGTCAAGAGGCTAGAGCAGAGTGCATGCAACACACATAGAAGACATTCCTGAAGTGCCAAGTTCTGATGAACAGCCGACATTACATTGCATAGCACGATAGGACATCTCCTTCTTACAGCCATTACTTTCAAGAATATAAGACATAGAAAACTTTCCTAACACACAAAGACAGACACAGAGAGTTAGACAATATGAGGAGACAGAAGAATATGTCCCAAATGAAAGAGCAGGACAAAACCACAGCAAGAGACCTAAGCAAAATGGAGATAAGTATATATCTGATAGAGAATTTAAAGTAATGATAAAAAAGATACTCACTAAACTTGAAAAAAGAGTGAAAGACATCAGCAAGACTCTTATCCTAGAGATAGAAAACATAAAAAAGAATCAGTCAGAGATGAAGAACATGATAAATGAACATAATAAATGAATAAATGAAATTAAAAACACACTAGATGGAATAAATAGCAGGCTAGAGGAAGCAAAGGAATAAATTAATGACTTGGAGGAAAGAGTATGAAAAGTAATCAAGATGAACAGATGAGAGAAAAAAAATAATATGCCAAATGAAAATAGACTTAGGGAATTCAGCAACTCCAACCAACTTAATAGCATTCACATTATAGAAATCTCAGAAGGAGAAGAAAGAGAAAAAGGGGCAGAAAATTTATTGGAAGAAATAATAGCTGAACACTTCCCTAACCTAATAGAAGAAACAGATATATAGATTCATGAGGTATAGAGAACACTCAACAAGATGAAGCTAAGAAGGTCCATACTGAGACACATAGGTCCATACTGAGACACATAGTAATGGCAAAAAGTTTTGATAAGAGAATTTTAAAAGCAACAAGAGAAAAATAGACAATCATGTACAAGGGAAACCCCATATGGCTGGCTATCCGGGGACTTTTCAGCAAAAACTTTGCAGGGAAGAAGAGAGGGGCATGATATAGTCAAAATGCTGAAAGGAAAAAATCTGCAGCCAAGAAAGCTCTATCCAATGAAGCTATCATTCAGAATAGAAGGAGAGATAGTTTCCCAGACAAAGGTTAAAGGAGTTCAAGACCGCCAAACCTGCTCTACAGGAGCTGTAGTAATCAAAATAGTATGGTACTGACACAAAATGAGAGATCAATAGAACAGAATAGAAAGCCCATAAATAAACCCACAATTATATGATCAATTAATCTTTGACAAAGTAGGAAAGAATATCTAGTGGCAAAAAGACAGTCTCTTCAACAAATGGTGTTGGGAAAACTGGACAGCCACATGCAAAAGAATGAAACTGGACCACTTTCTTACACCATACACAAAAGGAAATTCAAAATGGATTAAGGATCAAATATTAAGACCTGAAATCATAAAAATCTTAGAAGAGAGCAGACAATAATTTCTCTGACATTGGCTGCAGTAACATCTTTCTAGATATGTCTCCTGAGGTAAGGGAAACAAAAGCAAAGATAAACTATTGGGACTATAATAACATAAAAAACTTCTGCACTGCAAAGAAAACAACCAATAAAGCTAAAAGACAACCTGCTGAATGGGAAAAGATATTCACAAATGATTTATATGATAGATAAAGGGTTAGTATACAAGATAATTTATACATCTCAACAACAAAAAACCAATCCAATTTAAAATGGGCAGAAGACATGAACAGACATTTCTCGAAAGAAGACATACAGAGAGCGAACAAATGCATGAAAAGATGCTTAATATTACTCATCATCAGGACAATGCAAATCAAAACCACAATGAGATATCACCTCACATCTTTGAGAATGGCTAAAATAAAAAATTCAAGAAGCAAGTGTTGGCAAAGATTGGAGAAAAAAGAATCCTTGTGCACTGTTTGTGGGAATACAAACTGGGTGCAGCCATTGCAGAAGACAGTATGAAGGTTCCTCAAAAAATTAAAAATAGAACTACCCTATGATTCACTAATTGTTTATTGAAGAATAAACAATTCCCTATGTTTATTGAGGAATGGATAAAGAGGTGTTTTATATATATATAAAATGGAATGTATATATACATATACATATATATGTGAATGGAATGTTATTCAGCCATAAAAAAGAATGAAATCTTGCCACTTGCAAAAACATGTATGGATCTAGGAAGTATAATGCTAAGTGAAATAAATAACAGAGAAAGACAAATACTATATTATTTCAGTCATATGTGGAATTTAAGAAACAAAACAGATGAGAAAGGAAAAAAAAGAGAAAAAGAGAAGTAAACCAAGAAAACACACTCCTAACTATATGTAGAGAACAAACTGGTGGTTACCAGAAGGGAGTTGAGTGGGGGATGGGTGAAATAGACAAAAAGGATCAAAAGTATACCTACCATGATGAGCAATGAGTACATATGGAACTGTTGAATCACTATATTGCATACCTGATATAGCACTATACATTAAATGTATTAGAATTAAAAATTTTTAATGGAAAAAAAGAAATATGCCTGACAAAGAACACATAGTATTTACTACACATAGTATTTACTATCATCATCATCATCATCATCATCATCATCATCATCATCATCATCTTCATTCTTTGATGTCTGGCACAGAGCACATAGCAAATATTTATAATAATACTAATAATAATAATAGAGCAGGGTGCTCTATTAATAATAATCTTATTATTATTATTATTTGATGTCTCCTCTTAAACTAAGAAGCATGTTAGCATAAAACATATGGGATAGAGATTGTAAGTGACTCTCCTGTCTCTCCATTGGTAAGCCTGTGCTCCTGGCCACAGTAATGACAGTTTCCTCTTCAATAACACTAATTTTGGTCTCTTCACCTTCTATGACCATCTTCAGATATCTTCAGCTCTTTGGCCCCCTTATTCTCACACAAGTTACAAAGACTTCTAAGTTATACAAGTTATAAGTTTATATAAGTTACAAAAACTTCCAAGTCTAAAATTTTTCAATTATGTAAAGACTATCTTGTAGGATCATGCTAAAAAATGAGTAGGTTTTGCTGGGAGATATAAAAATTATATTTAACTTTCAAAACCGTAAAAAGTCAAGAGCTGCTTTGTCTGGAGAGACTGCAAGCAAAAATGAGCTGATTTGATTCACATTTATCATTTTGTAGGGCAGACTCCCAGGCCAAAATAACTAATATTTGAAATGAATATGGGAAGTATCTGTAGGCTCAGGGAAAAGAAATAAATATTAAGTCCACATATGTGTATGTACCAAGACAAGCACCTTCCAAACTCCACTGTGTTATTTGCACCTCCATTTTTCCTCTTTTGTAATGTTAATCCACTCAGCAAGTGTTTAAAACAAAGGGTTATCGCAAACCTGATTTATGAGACTGACAACTAGTCATGGTCTAATCAATTCTCTTCAATCTGACCAAAATCAATATTTTTTAAAACCAAGATTCTGGTCATGTTTTTCAGAATTGGTACTAACTCTCCCATTTAAAAACTAATACTTCACGGTCCTGTGCATCAGTTAAGCCTTTTCCAAAATGCTCATGTGTCTACTGTCAAGTAAACAGGACCAGAATGTTAATTAAGGCAAGTTTCTGATATCTTTTTCAGTGCTGAATTGATAATTAATCTACTCTGGACGAAATATGTTATTATATAGTGGGTTTTTGACTGGATTTGATTTTGTAAATTATCTGAGTTCTATAGAACGTTGGTTATTGGTAGGGCAATTTTGGTGTAAGGTATCAGACTCATAGTAAGAACCTAACACTTAAGAGACCCTGTTTTATAAAGAGAGAAAGGAATAGTTAGAGAAATCTAACGTTATTCCTATTTATTTTCATTCTTTGAAGTAACAAAAGCCAGGTTCCTTTCCACAGCCAGCCTGCTAGACAAACACTTCAAGGGCCATCCCATAAAATGAAATAAATTCTATGTTTGGTATATGAAAGGATCAGAATGGCAATCCTACCATATTAGTCACTGTAGAACTGAAGGTTTATTATGTCTCTTTTGAAGATACATTGGAATAAATGAATGATAACAGAACTGAAACCTCTCAAGAAAACAATTATATAAGATGAACTCCACAAACTACACTTTTAAACCAGTTTCATCACATTTCATAAATTCAAAAGCCTGCTTGAGGTATAGCCTTGTGTTTGGAATTGCAGGATGTAAAAACAAAGTAGGTCATCAGTTCAATCACTGTTATGAGAGCCTCTACTCTCTCAACATAAAATGGTGATAGTGGTACCTATTTTCCTGTAAAGATCACTTTGGATAACTCATGTAAAAAAAACCCTGTGCATAATACATGCTCAGTAAAGAGTATAAATTTTTATCCCTCTGTAAGTGAAGCCTTTTTTGTATTCAATTTATTTATTGCTTAACTGAGGCAACTGCATGCATTATTAAATTAATCCCTGGGATCGTTCAATAAGATTAAAGTGAGGTTTAGGGTAAGAAGAATTCAATAAATATTGTCAGATAGAATCTAAGATTGGTGGAAAAAATCATAGCATCTAAGGCTTATAACAACCTGTATCCCACGAGAAAATAAAGATGGTCAGAAAGCAATGAAGGAGATTTGCAAACAAGACCAAGGTAAGCCATAGTAAGCACTTTGGTTGTGTCTATGCACACCAAGAAAAATGAAAGATTAACAAGAATCATTTAGATAATTCATGTCAGTAGGAAAAGGATTCCCTTTCTTCAAAGATCCACATATTCTGATGAGTGTTTATTAAAGTTTCTTAAAGTCATTGACATGGCAAGATGAATTCCATTCTGGTCAATAAATACAAAATTCTATTTTTCTAAATTCATGAATTCAAACTAAGTTTATACAATTCTAAAAGTTTTGAGGTTTGAAGTTTGTTTATATTTATATTTAATAAATTTTAAAAGCAGAAGTAAATGTAGGTCAAGAGCTAAGAGAAATTTGTTTGGAAAAACATTTTCTATTTTACCCTTTGATGTATGGCTTTATTTCTATTGTCATTATCTTGGTTCACACCTTAATTTTTTAAATTTTTTCTTATTATGACTATTGTGATGGTCTTTTAATTGCTCCTAATGTCTCCAAGGTCATACCCTTCCAATCTTTTTTCCATGCCTTCACCACTTTTTCAGATGCGAACTTCAGTATGATACTCTCTAAAGTTTTGGGGTTTGTTTGTTTTTTAAGATTTTATTTGTTTATTCATGAAAGACACAGAGAGAGAGAGGCAAAAATACAGACAGAGGAAGAAGCAGGCTCCATGCAGGGAGCCCAACGTGGGACTCAATCCCAGGACTCCAGGATCACGCCCTGGGCTGAAGGCAGGTGCTAAACCACTGAGCCACCCAGGGATCCCCTGGACTAAAGTTTTTCAATGACACCCCACTACCACTATCCTCATTGCTTCCAAGATAAAGTCCCAGTTCCACTGCATATATGTAAACCCTTCAAGGCCTGACCTCTGACCACTTCCTCAGACTCATTTCTCACTATTATCCATTAATATCCATTACTAGCACTTCTCCAGCTATGACATGCATATCCTATCTGTGATATCTTCCTGATGTTGCTTCCTTTACATTGCCCCCAAATGAAAACCTAATCATCTTTAACACTCAGCCTAAGCAACACTTTCTTTGGCATATTCCCTGATGTCTACACCCCTCCAGATATGAATTGATCAGTTCATCAATAGTATGGAGCTCCATTTGTTGAAAACCTATCCAATCTTCAAAGCCAGACTTAAATGCAGCTTTATCCATAAATAGAATGATAATATCATTTTTCTTCCAAACTGGAATGCCTTTGAGAATGAAGGGTTGTCTTATATATAGTTGGTCCAGGACAATAAATAGAAATTAGGACTATCCCAGGCAAACCAGGACATAAGCTCATCTTATCCAGAAGGCCTTTATGACTAGGAAAACTGGAGATCAGCCTTTCTACCTTATACTTCTCTTATGCCATTGTATCCTTGCAATATACTCAGGTACATTTGTTTCATCCGTATTACTAAAATGTTCTTTCTTCAAGAACAGGAATTATATTTTACTAATCTTTGTATTATTTACTACAGCTACCATATTTCTTCACATATAAAAAGTATTTTTAAAAAGACTTTTAAAAATAAATAAAATTTTAAAATAAAATAAAATACATGTTCACCTAGAACAGCTGATAAGCATGGTACCATTTATGGCAGTGTGAAGAAACAAAACTAAATATTCTTTAAATGATACTACTTAGAGATTTTAGTCTAATCAGCAACATGTTCTCAACCAATCTTAATGAATTGTGTCTTGAAATGCCAAGAATTTACATGTTAGAGTCTAGAGAAATGCTTTCTTCTTTCTGCACTGGATTTCTGATATATTGTGCTAATGAAGAAGAAATGAACATCTAAGCTTTTAATTTTTCCTTAATATAAACACCTTATAGGAAATTATCTCCTGAAACTCTGGTCTATTTAAAAACAAAATTATGCTTCTACTTGTTTTGAGAATTATTGTTCCACTTAATATTGTTTATATGGCAAACAATCAAGAAACTCAAGAAATAACTAAATTCTTTTATTCCAAATGAAACTAAGGTTATAAGGATATATCAAAGATAAATTTAATTCACTGATGATTTTGGAGTTGCCATATTCAGTGGACAGATTATAACTGATCATCAGCAAACTTTTACAAATATTTTTTCCAAAGCTTATAAATTTCTCAAAGAATGTGAATGTAATATTGCTAACTAGCATCTTTAATCCAAAGCATTTTTTTAAAATATAGTATAATGGGAGGTCTTAATTTTGTACAAAGTGGTGTTGGGTCTAGATAGGGAAACATATACCTTTTACAGGGGAAACCATGAAAACATGCAACCCTAGATAATATAGTTTTCTGATGATATTGTTACCCCTGTGTGGAAAATTTTCTCATTCACATAGTCAAGTCTATTCTCAATGGACCAATGCTCCAGACTCAAGGAAACATTATTCCTGTAACTTAGATCTTGGCTTTGTCCATGACCATATGCCTGACCTGGAAAGACACAATTCTACTTCTCAAAGTCTTGAATATCTCACTTTATTTTCTGAGATTAGAGTGTAATTTGTCTTCTTAACTTAAAACCTATATAACTAGGGGCAACTAAGAGATGACTTTGATAGAATGATGGATATTCCAGAGAACTACTTAAAATTATTATAAAATGTGTATTTAAGTAGATTTCTCCAGACTGATCTTCACAAATAGGCCCACTTCATTTCCTACAAATTGTAACATACAATAAATACCAATACTTTGGAATAATGTACCAACTCATTGCCAAATGTCATCCTCATTCTTAAGCAATAGGTTCTGGATACTGTCCAAAATAACAGGCAAATTTATTTTCATTTATTTATATTCTCTTCCTAATTTATGGCACCTCATATAAAAAATAGCAAAAAAAAGTATTTTTAAAAAAACAAAAAATATAAATTAAGAGAAACTAGGTGAAATATTAAGATGAAACTAGGATTCAACTTAGACATCAAATGTATACCATAAATTCCTATACAATTACTAAAGGTATCTTATAAATTTGCACCTGAGCTTTCTAGCAGTCAAAGCAAAGAAGAACATGCAATCAGAAAATTCTTAGAGCTAATATGATTTAAAAACAAAAAACAGCAATATTTAAGGAGAAACTCAGATTTCACGATCTGGGGGGAAAAATCTTCCCACAGATCCTCCATTAAGAAGACTCTATAAGTTATGCTGGACATTCTTCTTTTCCTCCCACTTCTAGTTAGTTGATTAGTTAGTTTTAGTCATGCAATAAGTGTTTATGAATCTACCACTTATAACCCAAGCCAGGACCTTGACATTAACCTACACCAATTCTATAGTCCCAACATAGCCCAACCGCCAGATTCCTACCAACAGTAGGAATCACATTCTGAATCACATACATATTCCTCATTCCTTAGGTTCCTTTTTATATAAGGGTATTGCATTTATATGTACTCCTAAAATTCTATTTTTCTTACTTTAATTGTTTCCAACTTTATTTAAAGGAGTATCATTTTGTATGTAATTTTTAGGATTTATTTTCTCAATTAATATCATGTTTCTAAGATTCAGCCATATTAAGACAAAACTATGAAGACACAGATATCAATAAGACCAGTGATTGCCAGGAGCAATGGAGGGAATGGATGAACAGAGCACAGAGAATTTTTAAGGCAGTGATTACAAGTACATCACATAGAGTGAACCCTAAAGTAAACTAAGGGCTTTGGGTGATCATGATGCATCATGTAGGTTCATTCTTGGAAACAAATGCCCCATTCTGGTGAGTGAAGCTGATAAGAAGGGAGACTATGTAAGTGTGAGGGCATATGGGAAATCTCAGTACCTTCCTTTCAATTCTGTTACAGATGAAACTGCTTTAAAAAAATTAAGTCTTCAAAAATTTTAGAGCAAACAAAAAAAGATTCATCCATATTATTGTATGTTGCTGTAATTCATTTGTTTTTATAGCCTCCATTGGGCTAGTATATGACACAATTTGTTCATTTACTCTCTCATTGGTGTTTGAGTTATCTTGTGGGTTTTGCTATTGTGAACAGTGGTACTATAAATAATGTGTTCATGTCTCCTGTTGAAAATCTACAGGACTTTCATCTAAAAGTGAAATTGCTGAGTCATCAAGTATGGATCATATTTAACAATATTTCTTTAGTAAATATGGCAATTATATACAAATGCTTCATAAGGGGTAAAATTTCACATAGTACATAAAGAGCAGGACATCAAAGTACAATTCACTTAAAGCCATTCACTGCTTTCTGATAACATTACTTGATCTAAGGATAATATTTATCTAGAGAAATAGAAGAAATGAAGAAGCTCTAGGGAAGAGTTCAGTAGTAGGGAACTCACTTCTGTCAGGAATCTTAAGTGGAGACTGACTATGTAAGTCAATTAAGAGTAGGAAAAATCATAAGCATTCATTTCCATATAACAACACTGCAGGAAGTTACCCATTGTTCCTTCAAGGTTCTCTCTTTCTCTATCTATGTCCTTTAAATGTTCCTAATGGTATCAACTAGAAAAGCTCAATTGGGTGCTAAAGCCTCTTCCACATTTCTCCTTGGCATTTGATTCTCTCTCTAAACAAAGTGCTTCTTCCCTGAACTAGAGCAGATAGTCAGAGCATGTGGCTAAAGACTTACAGTTGAGGGAGCAAGCCTTTCTGAGGAAATTGAAGAAAATTCACTGGCTTGGGGAAGAGTTAAAATTAGGATCCAGAGAAAAAAAAGATAGAGATGTAGGAAGGGCCTTTGAAGAGATATTAATCAGCCTCTACATAATCCAAAGGTAACTGGGAGCATTGATGGGTCCTAGCCTAACCTTACTTTGTGTTAACTCCTTCCTTCTGATTTAAATCATGTCTTTGTCTGTGACCTTGACTTCTTTCAGAGGACACAGTATTATTTACAGTGATATCATCTCTACTCACTTCTACGTAAATACTTCTGATTAGGTCTTGCCCTGGTACTCTCCTTCCCCTCCCCAGCTTATTTGTCACAGCAAGTGGGAACAGAAAAAGTAGTCCTAGGTATCAGGAGACATCTGTACCTTTAACAAAGCATATAATGAAGAATTGTTAGTAAAAAAAAAAGTAGTGTGTGAGTTTACCAGACTTCTTGCGTGAGTTCTTTTTAAAAGTCTTCAGTGGGAATCACTTGATCTTTATTGGCTCAAACCTCAATGCTCCCCCAGAGGAGTATACAGCTTACAGGGAAGTACCAGAAGTACTCCCCGGCTTTTCATCTCAATGTGTTGAATGTGTACAGCTTATCTGAAGCTGGAAGGGTAAACAAACTGAGTAATCTGCCTTCTCTTTGCATATCCAGGTCCAATCACCATGAAAAACCTTTAAAAATCAAAATATTAGCTCCCATCTCCTTCCCAATCTACACATACACTAAACAATCAATGAATTCAAGGCAAAGGTTAATTGGGTTTAAGAAGAATAACTCCAACATTCTCCACATTGTAGAGGAGGAGTTATAGAATCAAAGGGAGGAATTAGGAAATAAGACAACTTCCCATGTTCTTCTGAGTTTCTATAATGTGACATTATTGTTATAAATAGTTAATAACACAAATACACAAAATGCAGTAGGGTTCCTTTATATTATCCACAATATCCTCTCTTAATTTCCATAGCTAATGGAAACTGATCTAGGCTTTTTTGACAGTCACTACAAGCTACTACTCTAAAAGCAAAGGCTTAAATGGCTTAGACGAAAAATGTCAAAGATTATAAGTATTATCTGTTTTTAGATTGACCAGTGATCTTCTTAAGTATGAAGGAGGTTTCCCAAAATGTATAACAAATACCAGACACAATACCAAAGAAAATAAACAAATGGCTATGTGTGCAGGGAATATACAAAACCATGATATCCCAGAGGAAATTAGGTGGGAGCTCAAATAATAAGACATAAATCTAAAAGAATCTAAATCTCTGACATATATTTCTATGCCTTTTATATTTCACTCACAAGTTGTATTTGTGAAAAGCTCAGAGACAAAATATAATGACAAATTGAAGACAAATTTTCTGCATAATTCATGACCTAAAATACATGTTTCCCTTCACTATCTTGAAAATTCAAGTAAATGGGGAGAATTTTTTTTCTTTTTGTTTTAAATTATTTGCATAAGTGCCTCAATATTCTGCTTGAATGCAAGTCGACTCACCCTTAATATATGTGACAGAGTAAGATGATACATTTCCTTAACTGGCAATATATAGAAAAGAGGTGTGACCTAGTATACCCTCATTCTGGACCATTTTGATTTCACGTCCAAGTCCTTGGCTGCCCCCATTTCCCTTATAACACTTCCAAGTCCTTGCTTCTGTTAAAAGAAAGTTTTTCCACAATTTACTGATTCTATAGGCTTTTATTCAATGATTCATGAATCAGGCAGCATCCAATCTAGCAGGTAGAAAGGAGCACTTAAGAGCTGTACAGGGCAAGATATTTTTATAGACTGAAGTGAGCAGGAATAAGGAAGTTATACTTGGCATTTGCAGATTGGTTAAAGCAGGGTAACTTTCTTTATATGGAGTAAAGGAAAGTTTTGAACCCAGGTCAAGTAAGCCTTGTAGAACAGGCAAGTGTTGATCTATTGACCTTCCTTTTCTGGGAGAGCTTAGCAAAATGTTTTAGTTTATTAGCATGGGGTTTAGCATGGGCAACTTTGTCTTGGACTAATCTAGTTACTCTAACACCTCTCTTGCTTATCTATCCCATTTTTACGTATGTATATGACAGGGGTTAGATAGTACAGCAACGCTATTGTGAGCACCATGCCTAGGATTCTGTGCCCCACCCACTTCCTCATCAAAACATCGAGATGGCTGAATTACCTTCTTTTTTTTTTTTTTTTAAGATTTGTATTTATTTATTCATGAGAGACAGAGAGAGAGAGAGAGAGAGAGAGAGAGAGAGAGAGGCAGAGACACAAGCAGAGGGAGAAGCAGGCTTCATGCAGGGAGCCCGATGTGGGACTCCATCATGGGTCTCCAGAATCACGCCCTGGGCTGAAGGCGGCACTAAACCGCTGTGCCACCCAGGCTGCCCTGAATTGCCTTCTAAGTAACATTAGAGAATTGAGAGAGAATGAAAATAAAGCAACTTACCAGAAAACCCATGTATCATAGGAGGATGAAAGAAATCTGAAAAGGGGAATAAATGGAGAGCAAGAGCTGAGATCATCAATAGGAGACCCCTTGAGATGAATCCTTTGTGATGGTAACCTAGAAAAGAAAAAAAGGTTTGGTAGAAGACCATACTGTGAAGGCTACCTGCAAGCTATCAAAACAAACTCAGATATTTCACAGTATAAACTCTCAAGAAAATCAACTTTGGTATCTTAACATGAATTGATTGAAAACATTTCATCCTTACACGCACTTATAAATGCAGAAATATATATTATTTGATGGTCATTACTAACAGTTCTTGTGAAAGTATACAGAACACACCTGATTTTAAGTTAATTAAACAATTCTGAAAAATATCATTTTTCTGTGTTCCTTATGAAGAATCTGAAAAGTCTAGGTAACAGTGGCATACTTCAATATTTGACATCTGAGTTCATCAGTTCAAATACAACACTAAAGTTACCAGTAACATAACACCTTTCTGGTACCACTGATGTTTTACAATTTTTTAGAGCTCTAAGATACTATCTTCCCATCGATTACTCAGTATCTGAAAATCATTTTTAGTCAGGTTAAGTAGGGAAGCTGAAATCAGATCTATTACTGGTCCAAACACCCTTTATTTTACATTCTTAATAGCTATTAACTCACAATTTTATATTTCAGTTTCCTTCTGAAACTTGGCATAAAATGATCTTTTAACAGTTATTATTATTATACAATAGACAATGCAATTACATTTATTAACTCATGACTATTATAAACATTGCCAACATCATTATTGTTAACAAAATAGAATGACTCATACTGAGATTAGTACTATTAATATCAATGTACTGACATTAGAACAATAGCAACACAAGTGCCACTTCTATACACCATCTTGAAAGGCCATCCCTTCCACTCTCAGCAATAGTGCTTAGCAACTTTAACCTCAACCTCTGGAATCTAAAATGTAAGCATACATCTTAAGGCTACCCAAATCATATCAAAGAAATAGGACGTATTTTACAATATCTTGGCATATGCAAACAATTGCTGAAAATCACAAGTTCATACTTCTTCATACCCATTAGCAGAAGCTCAATCTCATACACTGCATGTGTTCATAGAAGGTTTCAAGGAGCTTCCTGGGAGTAAGGATGCAGAGAATTGAAGAACTGAAGAATTGATCTCCAACACTGGAGATCCAGGTACTGACATTACCAGAGAAATGTGGCTGAATATGCAGAGCCCATAGTCTACCACTTGGATTATTTTCTGAGCCAGCCCTTATGGACCACATTAACTTCATCAAATAAAATTATTTTTCACCCAATTTGAAATTTCAAGATACAAAAAATAAAACTTAAATATTACATAGGAATGGTAAATCTTATGTTGCACATAACTGAAGACTATAGAATAAATTTAAATGTGGTTCCTATTGTAATACTCTAATACTCTAACTTAAAACTTTAAAAAAAAATCCACATGCTGTGCTCTCAGAGGTCATCCAGGGTATATGCTAACTGTATAGAGATCCATAGTCGCCATGAGCCACCACCATTGACCATTCAACCTTCAGTTGTCAGCTAAGTAATATATGAGTCTATGTATATAGGCATAAATAGCATGTATTTTTGTAATAAATATTTATGATTATTTATATATTATACAAATTATTTCCAAATTATTTCACCAATCACATTAAAAATGTACAGAACACAAGTATGAATCTAATACTGAACTTCCATAACAAGAAGTTTTTACAATCTCTCCTCACACTTACCAATTCATAATAGAGAGTCGTATTCTAGTCATGTTGTGGGTCACCTTGTCCATTTATATTAAAATTCTAATTTGCTCTGGGCCTATGAGCCTATAGACCTAAGCAGTGGATGAAATAATTCTCAGTAGAATAATTTCATTTGAAAGATATTATTCTTTCTAGACTTATGCTCATGAGTGCTTTGAAAAGGAACTATCTCCCTGTGGTGGTCATTAGAGATGTTCACACATACCCTGTTTTCCCCTGTTTTGAATATATGTTAGCATAGCACTTCCCAACTACTTTGAAGTTAGGCACAGCCAGGTCATTTACTTTGGCCAATGAAATATGACTAAAAATTACATGTGTCCCTCTAGCCTTAAGAAACAGTATATAATTTGCCAAGTTCTTTTATTCCTGCCTTGGCAAGTATGGGATAACATATTGAGATAAGAGCTCCAAATGACTGCAGTCACTGCAATGACTCACAATAGACATTTAGCATAAATAAACATTTACCAGAAATACACTTTTATGATGTTGAGCCACTGAGATTTGGCAGTTGTTACTTCAGCAAACTTAGCCTATTCTGACTTACACAGCTTCTTAACAATTCCAGAAATTTCTCGAAATTCACCCATGGAGCAAGTGGAAGCCATCTAAGATTCTTTAAAACAATGAATACTGGTAAAATCATAAATATGATGTAAAGCTGATAAGTACAGAGTATCATAGATCAACTTTGGCAATTATTATAGACCACCTAAAGTAATAATCAAAGCAATAAGTCCAGTCACTAGACTCTGAAATATCCAAGTTTAATTAATATCTATACCCTAAAAAAAAATCCATTATACAATAAACCAAATGGCAAGTTAGGACACCTTAGAAAGACCACTAGATAGATGAATAATGATTTTTTAAAATTTCACTCTGCCTTTACATTCTTCCTCTATAAATTATGTCTATACAACCCTGCCATATAAATCTTTCTAAAACCATATCATCTCCCTAATTCAGAAAATATAATATATGCCTACTATTTTAAAATCAAAACCAAAGTCTTTGACCCTGGCACTGACGGCCTCACCAACTCTACATGTATTTCCCATCCAAAGTGCACCCTTGCTATTCTCATTCCACCTGATCAACTCGTCTCTTCACCCCACACACTGTGTTCTTTCCAATCTCTTCCTCCTATCGACAGTCTCTTAAGTCTCACAATACTTAAGTGTGGACATAATTCAGTATTTGATTATAGATGAGTTTCCAGTTAGTACTGTGGATATACATGCATTCTTCTTTTCTGCCCTGTATACAATAGAATATTCCTCAGCCATTAGAAATGACAAATACCCACCACTTGCTTCAACATGGATGGAACTGGAGGGTATTATGCTGAGTGAAGCAAGTCAATCGGAGAAGGACAAACATTACATGGTCTCATTCATTTGGGGAATATAAAAAGTAGTGAAAGGGATTATAGGGGAAAGGAGAAAAAATGAGTGGGAAATATCAGAGAGACTGACAGAACATGAGAGACTCCTAACTCTGGGAAACGAACAAAAGGTAGTGGAAAGGGAGGTGGGCAGAGGGATGGGGTGACTGGGTGACAGGCACTAAGGGGGGCACTTGACGGGATGAGCACTGGGTGTTATGCTATATGTTGGCAAATTGAACTCCAATAAAAAAATTCTTTTCTGCCCTCATTAACTAATCACCACCTCTTGAAATGAAGCAACCTGCCTTCCAATGCCCATCAAACTCTGAATACCTTATACATAGACAATTTGTGTTAACTTGTTATGACTTTTCACAACAGCAATAAATGCAAAATAACAAGGATGCATCAAAGCAAAAGTGGAAAATGACATTAAAAGATTCTAGATTACTTAAAAACAAGATCTTCTGCATGCCTCCATAAAACAGAGGATTTGTTTTTTCAAACAAAAGCTTCTTCTCACAAATAAACCACAGACTTGACTCCCACAAGAAAGGATCAGTATACATTCCAAACAAAATTAAAATATATGTGTGGACTTGCCCAGAAGTGAAACCCTAGGCTTTACTGGAGAAAGTGGAACTCACTGAGGAAGGACAAAGCATACTTCTTAAGAACTAGGTAAAACATCAACTCACATGCATTGGCATTAATTGCCAAGCAGACTTGAAGCATGAACAGGTGGACCTCACATAATTCTCATGCGCAGCTCCCTGGAGGGACAGGAACAGATTAGCAGTTTCACTGAGTTGGGAATCACAAGGTTCACTAACAACCTTTGCCACGAAGACAATTCAGCCAAAACTCTGCTTATAATGGACTCAGGACAGGGATGTTTGTAGCTGGCTTTTCCACTGCCCAGTAGGTAATGAGCCATGCTCTAATGAGTTCACACACTGAAGTCACTGGGCTGTAAATTCCCCTTGGGACGCTGTCCAGCAAGTTTACATTTAGAGAAATATTGTATTTTGATATCATTTATACATGATCAAAGAGATATTCCAGAAGGATTTTTATTTCCTCATATGCTGATAGTTCTATTAAGTGTTAATAAACTATTAAAGATGTATTGTTACAATTAAACTTGCACAAATAGGCTCTCCCCCTTATCTGATTGGAATAAATTTGCATAGAAGACTAAAAGAAAAACTGTACTTTCTCAAATTGAAAGCAACTATATTCCAAATTCTGTGGATTGCAACATGTTTTATTTTAAGGCAATAAATTTCTGATGGATCAAGACTCTTTTGATTCATATTTTTAATATAAGATCCGAGTCCTCATCCATAGCCCTACTTTCCCCCCCAAAAATTTAATATTTCCACTTTCAAAGCCTTTCATGATCAACAGGGCAGAAGTGAACTTTACTATTTATCTCTCTTGACTCTTGAGCCAAATTCTTAGGTGCAGCATATTCATGTCCTGGAGAACGAGGAGGAGGACGTCCTATGAAGAACCAAGGAAAGTACGATAGGCAGAATTTATGACATTGCTATTTCATACGTTTTGATTATGTCGAAGGAACAAAATTTTTCTTTCAATATTTGCCTCATGTCAAAACTGAAATAAAATTTGTGGAAAACTATGAGATACGTTAGTGCAAGGGGATTAAGTAGGCTTTGCTGTGATGATGCAATGTTCGAAATGGAAATGTACATTTAGCTGAATCATTCATCTGCCTTATTTCACTATTTTTCTTTATCAGGATTATCACCACCTGGGCTTGCCAAATGAAGCTTCCAACATCACTGCCACGCAACAAATGTGCCTAAAATATACTAGCTCCTTTCAGGACAGTCCTGGAAGAGATTATTGTCCTATTGTTGTTAGCTCACCTTGAAAATGTATCATGCAGATAAACACCTATCTCCATTATGCAATTCCATTCTCCCAAGGGAAACTTTATAATTCAGCTACAGCTTTACCACTTAGAAGACAAGATATTAACAATAAAAAGATAACACCAGAACAAATCATCAAGCCATCTGATGATTTCCACGTAAGAAGAAAACAATTTTTAAAATGCCATTGGAATGACTACTACTCATGCACAATGAAGGAGAAAAATAAAGCATGACTCAATCCAGGTAAAACACATACACAATTTGCGTAATTTAGGGCAATCATCTGTTTTGTGGATGTAGCCCCTCCCCTTATCTGCAGCGCTGCTTTCCAGAGTTCCAGATGCTCACAGTCAACCACTCTCCAAAAGCAGGCTATTCCCCCTTCCGTCATAATCTGAGTAGTCTCGATCTATGTCACGCTGCCTGCCTCATGTATCCCACTTCATATTATCACTTAAGCATTTGATCATCTTACATCATCCTAAAAATAAAGGTGACTACAGTATAATATTTTGAGAGAAAGAAGGAGAGAGACCACATTCATATAACTTCTATTATAGTACATTGTTCTATGATTGTTCTATTTTGTTATTAGCCACTGTTGTGAATCTCTTACATGCCTGATTTATAAATTAAATTCTATCATAGGTTTATCTGGATAAGAAAAATCATAGTGTATTATAGGGTTTCGTACTATCCATACTTTCAGGCACCTACTGGAGGTCTTGGAATGTATCCCTCATGGATAAGCGGGGATTACTGTGTAGGCTTTCTAGTTTGCAAAAAAAATCTGGCCTCACTAATAAATACATTTGATTATTATAAGAATAAAATAAACTGCCAAATATACAAATATAAGTATGTAATTACATAAATATATAAGCACATAGTTTTAGTAAACTAAAGTAGAAACACTTCAATATAACTTCAATTAGTTATCAAATGATTGGAAAATACTTAAACTCTTCAACTCAATAATTACACATCTAGAAAAAGTTTTTGGTAAATAGTCAAAAGTTATCCAAACAAGTATGTATTAGAATGTTTACTGAAACACACTTCCAATTAGGAAAAAATAGAAACAACCTAAAAGACTGTAATGAACCAAATGTACATAATATGCAGCTATTTAACGTTTTCAAAAATGTTAATTACTCCGGGACAAGACATAATATTATGTTTAAAAGGATGCAAAGTTATGCATATGTTTTGAAAGACACATATGTACGTACATAACATACAAACAAAAACCTGGAAGAAAATATACGAAAATACTAGCTATGTTTATTTCTGGATGACTTTTATTTTCTACTTTAAACTCCTATCTTTTTAAACGTTTTAAACAGCTGTATGTTACTTTTATTAATTTCAAAAAAAGAAGAGTAAATATTTTGAAAGGAATATTTACCTAAAATAATAAAAGAAAACTGAAGCAAAATGAATATTTTATCACTTAGATGTATTACAAAGTAGCATGCCAGACTGTCTCCATGGGGTGCTCCTACTCTGCTTTCAGTGCTCGTTTGAAAGCCTGTCTTTTAGGAAGCACTGCATGATCACACCTCACAAGCAGAACTGAATCTCTTACACACACACACACACACACAGCCCAATGTCTGGTGGCCTCAGGACCCTGGCCCCCACTGCTATCTTCTCACCACACTGTACATGCACTGTGCAAGTCTGGTCCCTATGCAGTAGCATGATGCCTTTGGCCTATACTAGGGGTAACAAGAAAATGTTCTATGAAATGACTCCTTGTATTTAATGAAAGGATATATTTGAAAGTGAAATATTGTTCCCTAATTACATATAATCCTCTCATGAGGCTCAATTGGGGAAAATTATCTCTGGGCTTAATTTCAGGAATAGTTACACTTTTCCAGGGCAAGATGTTTGATTTTCATCTCATAAACCCTGTGAATCCTGCAACTAATCATGTTTCCCTCAACTTTGGCTACTAGGAAATTTAGTGCTCAGTTTGTAAGCCACCTTTGGCAAAACACTACACAGCACACCTTTAATATGTGCCTCTTACCAGGAGTTTCATGCTACTTCCATTCTCTTTCCCCCTTTGCCCCTATTTCTTCACTTTTAAAAAGCTATCTGATCTTGGTGTTTAAATGTACCACTATATACCCTTAAAGCTTTCTTGAAACCAGACCAAAAAAAAAAAAAAAGACACATTACAAATAAATCAGCTAATTAAAAAAACAAACCACTTGGGTTCACTTTTGTGCTATTATTTTGTGAACTATTGTACAATAAGTTTATATTTTCTATGATAGAGTAAATGTCACTTGATTACCAAATTTACTTATTATTCATTGTGAAGACAAAATATTTCTATATTGCCTATTTTTTTAAAAAGCTGAATAATTAATTGCAGAAGGGTGTTTGTTTTCTTCTCCAGATGGTTGGTGACTTGTCAAGAGGGTCACCATGTGAAAGACACTATTTTTTTACCACATCATAAAATGATTAGGTAGAAATTTTAATTTATTCTAATGACCAAAATCTTAATTTACAACATCAACCATGTTTTAAAATATTCACACATCTGTTCCAGTTACATTGCAGTAGCAAAGATGCATTTCTTTTTTATTTGGCAAGCACTACAAATATATCTGTTATTTACTAGCGTGTTCCCTCATCTATCAAGGTTGCTCAGAGCAGACAGCATTTAGTGATTAAGTAAGGCATGGCGGAGAATGATAAAAAAGAAAAATGATTTCAGCTGTAGTTATGTTAATTCCAGAATGTCAACTATAAATGTTAACTCTCCCATCAAGTAAGTATTTCCCAAAAGGAAGCTTGACCACCATTTCAACACAGCCTCAATAAATATAATTAGTTCAGTCAGAGCATTCATTGTATGGGGCTTTCTTTTCTGCTAGTTGGTTCCAGAGCAAAGTCTCAAATTAAACTGAGACCTCCAGAAACCCCAAAAGACCAGCCCACAGTGAAATTAAATGGGTAATGGCAATAGGGAGAGGAAAATGTTTTAATGGAACATTCGATTTCATGAATTTAGGTCCTCTCTCTGACTTATTTTTCAAGGTACATTTGAGGTCTTTAAGGGTTTTTTTTTTTTTACCCATCTTATTCATACTTTATCATATATCTCTCTAGGGCATCTCTCGAAAGGATATCTGGAGAGGCAAAGAAAATGCCATCAGTTATCAGTCCCCCTAGAGCACTTGACTTCTAAAGAAAGCCCTCTCCTGGTTATTTATGGATAAATACGATTCTGTTTTCTCCTGGGTGTTCCCCCAAGTGATTAAATAAAATATAGCAAAGATATTTTTACAGAAACCACGTGTAATGAAATATCTTTGAGGCAGAAAAAAAATAGATGAAACGACATCTCCATTGTCTCCCTATTTAGACAGCTTATTGGCAGCAGCAGCTTATAACTCAGGTCAGAAAACTCTGTCTGGGCATATGAAACTGTTATACCACAACTTGGCTGACCCACAGTCAAGGTTTGGAGGAAAACATGCAGGCTTTAAGACGGAGGCAGATACTCTAAGGCCAGATAAACAGGGAGCTGAATCAGAGACCGAAACGTTAGCTAAAACAAGAATCCCATTGTTACCAAACGTTTATACAATCTTTCATCTTATAACAAACATTGATTGAGCAGCTAAGCCACTACTAATATATACCGGTTTCCGGGGAACTCTCTTAGACCCCAGGATCCCAAAGATACATGAAATACGATTATCTCTCCCAGGACAACACAGTGTAACACAAAGATAAAGTACCAGCAATTGGAGTTCTCATTTATTAGCGCTTACTCTGTTCCAGATACAGCACTGTGCATTTTACATGGCTTTTCTCACTTATGCCTTACCACAACCCAGAAGTCTTTTTTCCCCCCCTCTACAGCTCAACTCTCCTGGGCCATATCAAAGGTAAGGAGAGTACCATACGCGAGAGGTTGACTCCAGATTCCTTGTCAGCTTGCACAGTGGAGTCCCAAGAAGGCAGGCATCACTATTTTTTCCACATCACAGTTAGGAAATAGAAGTTCAGAGAAGCTAAGTAACTTACAAAAACAAAACAGCCAGTGAATGGCAGGACCAGACCTCATAACTATACCTTTAACCTTTTTTGAAAATCAAGGGACAGGAGCATTAAAGAAGCAGTGGCCAATAAATCTATGATACAAATGTAACTTCTCCAGTATAAAAGAATGTAAATTAAAATGAGATATTTGTCATCAATCAAATTGGGAAGCTTAGCTTATTGAACATTTTTTGACGAAATAGTAAGCTCTCATATCTGCCAGTGGAAGCACAAACTGACCACTTTTGAGAGGACCATTTTACAATATAAATTGGTCTGACAAAATGAATATATAAAACTAACAATTCAACTTCTAAGTTTTTACCTTAGGAGATAATCAAAATGAGCCAAATATTTTCTATCTACTTATTTATACATTCACTCAGTTAATAAGTATTTGCCAGGCACCTGGGACAGAATGGTCTGCAAGATATACTTGGTCAATGTCTCCATTCAGTGTAAGGGTAATGATGCTCATTATAATATTATTCATGTAAGAACCAGAAAATTGGAAATAATAGGTATCAAATATTGCAGCTTTAAAATAAAATACTATGCAGTAGAAGAATGCTTATGGTATTTGAAATCGTTCATGATACATTATGCAAAAGTAGATTATAAAATATGAAACAGAAGACATGTTCAGTACAGTCCAAATTTTGCAGATTTTAAAATTGCATTTGTTCGTTGATTCAACATATATTTATTGAAAACCTCTTACATGACAGACCCTAAGAAAACAGCTATACACAAAACAGATAAAGGCTTTGACCTTATAGGACTTACATTGCAATTAGAAGAAATACATAAAAAACAAAAATGATAAATATATATCACATAGTATTGAATATTATGGAGAAAATGGAGTAATATAAATCAGCCAGAGAAGTAAGCTCTGATCTGGTAACAGTTGAACAGAGATCCTAAAGAAGTGAGCCCCAAGAATATCTTTGATAACAGCATTCCAAGCAGGGGCAAAGAAAGTGCAAAGGCCCTGAGGCAAGAATGGTCTTATATTTTTGGAAGAGCAGAGTTAATTCAAAAGAATGGTAAATGATCCCATGAGAGAGCTAGCAGGAGAATCAGATCATGTAGAAGTTTGAAGGTCATGCCAGAAAATTCAGACTTAATTTTCAATGAGATGGGAAACCATGGCAGCATTTTGAACAGATGGGTGGCACGAGCTGATTTATATTTTTAAAGGGACAGTAGCTTCTTTGTAGAGAACAGATGTTAGGGATGGCAAAAGCAAGATGATAGGGTAAGTGGTGGTGGAACTGATGAGTAGATCTAGAGTTTAGCCAACATGGACCAAAATGAAAACTAGAGAACTTTTAGAGTAGCAGATGTGAGAAAGAATCAAAAGTTTGTCTAGGGATCCCTGGGTGGCGCAGCGGTTTGGCGCCTGCCTTTGGCCCAGGGTGCGATCCTAAAGACCCGGGATTGAGTCCCATGTCGGGCTCCCGGTGCATGGAGCCTGCTTCTGCCTATGTCTCTGCCTCTCTCTCTCTCTCTCTCTCTCTCTCTCTCTGTGTGTGACTATCATAAATAAATAAAAATTTATATTTAAAAAAAGACTATCAAAAGTTTGTCTAGGAACATGTGGCAGCCATTAAAACACGTCTCTCAGATCTCCATTGCAAGGAGTGTGTTGACCAACACCCCAGCTGCTGGAGCAAGTTTACGCCAAGGTCATATTTCCTCTGGACAGCTCCCAGTTGAGAACTACCACGGATACTAAGTCATGCCCATTCACGGGAGATACAGGACTCCTCTGATGCCAACTTTGGCTCAATGACTCCAGATCAAGTTTGCAGATAGTTTCTTAGAACTGCACCAAGGTCTAGACTTCCCAACCACCCTTGCTCCCTTCCCTCTGTCCCAACAGGGAGCAGCCCTTCAGCATAGTCTGGCCGCTCCCCAGCCTTGTCCAGCTCCCCTCCATCCATTTTTTCTCACAGGCATTTTCCCCAGGAAATGGGATCACACCTCTAATCCCATCTTGGGACCTGAGTTTGAGATACTAATAAACAAACTCCCAAATGAAGATGTCCTATCCTATCTTGATGTCCATCAAGACTCCAGAGTTGAGCAGGAGGGGCGGGGATGCCCTCGGGCCCCCGGGGACACTAACAGGCACCTGCGTCCCGGGAGAGTGCGCCGAGCTCCCTAAGGGCTGCAGCGCTCGGCGGGACCCGGAGCAGCTCGGAGGGGCTCCGGCGGCGGCTCCGAGGAGGGGGCTGCGGGGCGGGAGCGAATCCAACAGCGCAGGCCCCGGAGCACAGGGCGCCGGGACACAGCCCAGGATCCGGCTTCCCCCGGGACAGGCAGAGGCCGGGAGGGCCCAGGACAGCAAGGACGATCCTGCCCGGAGCTGATCAAATCAGCGGCCCCGCCCCGGAGCCTCCAGGCCCTGCAGAGGAGAGCCCCGGAGTTACTGCAGGAGCTGACTCCAGGGCTCCAGAGCTGGCCCCGCCACTGCGGTTGTTCCTCCTGGGGCCCCACGGGGTAAACAAACCCCACTGAGCCCTGCACCAGGCAGGGGCAGAGCAGCTCCCCAAAGTGCTAACACCTGAAAATCAGCACAACAGGCCCCTCCCCCAGAAGACCAGCTGGAGGGACAAGTTCCAGGGGAAGTCAAGGGACTTAAAGTATACAGAATCGGGAGATACTCCCCCGTGTTTTGTTTATTTGTTTGATTTTTTTTTTTTTTTGGCTTTTTGATTTGTTTGCTTCCCCCACCCCCTTTTTTTTCTTTCTTTCTTTTTCTCTTTTTCTTTTCTTTTTTTCTTTCTTCTTCCTTTTTTCTTTTTTCTTTATCTCTTTTCTTTCCTTTCTCTCCTCTCTTTTTCTCCTTTTCCCAATACAACTTGTATTTGGCCACTCTGCACTGAGCAAAATGACTAGAAGGAAAACCTCACCTCAAAAGAAAGAATCAGAAACAGTCCTCTCTCCCATAGAGATACAAAATTTGGATTACAATTCAATGTCAGAAAGCCAATTCAGAAGCACTATTATAAAGCTACTGGTGGCTCTAGAAAAAAGCATAAAGGACTCAAGAGACTTCATGACTGCAGAATTCAGATCTAATCAGACAGAAATTAAAAATCAATTGAATGAGATGAAATCCAAACTAGAAGTCCTAACAATGATGGTTAATGAGGTGGAAGAATGAGTGAGTGACATGGAAAACAAGCTGATGGCAAAGAGGGAAACTGAGGAAAAAAGAGACAATTAAATGACCATGAGGATAGATTAAGGGAAATTAATGACAGCCTGAGGAAGAAAAACCTACGTTTAATTGGGGTTCCCGAGGGCACCAAAAGGGACAGAGGTCCAGAATGTGTATTTGAACAAATCATAGCTGAAAACTTTCCTAATCTGGGAAGGGAAACAGGCATTCAGATCCAAGAAATAGAGAGATCCCCCCCTAAAATCAATAAAAACCGTTCAACACCTCAATATCTAATAGTTAAGCTTGCAAATCCCAACGATAAAGAGAAGATCCTCAAAGCAGCTAGAGACAAGAAATCTCTAACTTTTATGGGGAGAAGTATTAGGGTAACAGCAGACTTCTCCACAGAGACCTGGCAGGCCAGAAAGGGCTGGCAGGATATATTCAGGGTCCTAAATGAGAAAAACATGCAACCAAGAATATTTTATCAAGCAAGGCTCTCATTCAGAATGGAAGGAGAGATAAAGAACTTCCAAGACACACAGGAACTGAAAGAATATGTGACCTCCAAACCAGCTCTGCAAGAAATTATAAGGGGGACTCTCAAAATTCCCCTTTAAGAAGAAGTCCAATGGAACAATCCACAAAAACAGGGACTGAATAGATATCATGATGACACTAAACTCATATCTTTCAATAGTAACTCTGAATGTGAATGGGCTTAATGACCCCATCAAAAGGCGCAGGGTGTCAGACTGGATAAAAAAGCAGGACCCATCTATTTGCTGTCTACAAGAGACTCATTTTAGATAGAAGGACACCTACAGCCTGAAAATCAAAGGTTGGAGAACCATTTACCATTCAAATGGTCCTCAAAAGAAAGCAGGGATAGCCATCCTTATATCAGATAAACTAAAATTCATCCCGAAGACTGTAGTGAGAGATGAAGAGGGACACCATATCATACTTAAAGGATCTATCCAACAAGAGGACTTAACAATCATCAATATATATATGCCCCAAATGTGGGAGCTGCCAAATATATCAATCAATTAATAACCTAAATTAAGACATACTTAGATAATAATACACTTATACTTGGAGACTTCAATCTAGTGCTTTCTACACTCGATAGGTCTTCTAAGCACAACATCTCCAAAGAAACGAGACCTTTAAATGACACACTGGACCAGATGGATTTCACAGAAATCTACAGAACTTTACATCCAAACTCAACTGAATACACATTCTTCTCAAGTGCACATGGAACTTTCTCCAGAATAGATCACATACTGGGTCACAAATCGGGTCTGAACCGATACCAAAAGATTGGGATCATCCCCTGCGTATACTCAGACCATAATGCCTTGAAATTAGAACTAAATTACAACAAGAAGTTTGGAAGGACCTCAAACACGTGGAGGTTAAGACCATCTTGCTAAAAGTTGAAAGGGTCAACCAGGAGATTAAGGAAGAATTAAAAAGATTCATGGAAACTAATGAGAATGAAGATACAACCATTCAAAATCTTTGGGATGCAGCAAAAGCAGTCCTGAGGGGGAAATACATCATAATACAAGCATCCATCCACAAACCGGAAAGAACACAAATACAAAAGCTAACCTTACACCAAAAGGAGCTAGAGAAAAAACAGCAGATGGACCCTACACCCAGCAGAAGAAGAGAGTTAATAAAGATTCAAGCAGAACTCAACGAAATCGAGACGAGAAGAACTTTTGCACAGATCAACAAAACCAGGAGTTGGTTCTTTGAAAGAATTAATAAGATAAATAAACCACTAGCTAGCCTTATTAAAAAGAAGAGAGAGAAGACTCAAATTAATAAAATCATGAATGAGAAAGGGTAGATCACTACCAACACCAAGGAAATACAAACGATTTTAAAAACATATTATGAACAGCTATACGCCAATAAATTAGGCAATCTAGAAGAAATGGATGCATCCCTGGAAAGCCACAAACTACCAAAACTGGAACAGGAAGAAATAGAAAACCTGAACAGGCCAATAACCAGGGAGGAAATTGAAGCAGTCATAATAAACCTCCCAAGACTCAAAAGTCCAGGGCCAGATGGCTTCCCAGGGGAATTCTATCAAACGTTTAAAGAAGATACCATACCTATTCTACTAAAGCTGTTTGGAAAGATAGAAAGAGATGGAGTACTTCCAAATTCGTTCTATGAGGCCAGCATCACCTTAAATCCAAAACCAGACAAAGACCCCACCAAAAAGGAGAATTATAGACCAATATCCCTGATGAACATGGATGCAAAAATTCTCAACAAGATACTAGCCAATAGGCTCCAACAGCACATTAAGAAGATTATTCACCATGACCAAGTAGGATTTATCCCCAGGACACAAAGCTGGTTCAACACTCATAAAACAATCAATGTGATTCATCATATCAGCAAGAGAAAAACCAAGAACCATATGATCCTCTCAATAGATGCAGAGAAAGCATTTGACAAAATACAGCATCCATTCCTGATCAACACTCTTCAGAGTGTAGGGATAGAGGGAACATTCCTCAACATCTTAAAAGCCATCTATGAAAATCCCACAGCAAATACCATTCTCAATGGGGAAGCCCTGGGAGCCTTTCCCCTAAGATCAGGAACAAGACAGGGATGTCCACTCTCGCCACTGCTACTCAATATAGTACTAGAAGCCCTAGCCTCAGGAATCAGACAACAAGAATACACTAAAGGCATTCAAATTGGCAAAGAAGAAGTCAAACTCTCCCTCTTCGCTGATGACATGATACTCTACATAGAAAACCCAAAAGACTCCACCCCAAGATTGCTAGAACTCATACAGCAATTTGTCAGTGTGGCAGGATACAAAATCAATACCCAGAAGTCAGTGGCATTTCTATACACTAACAATGAGACTGAAGAAATAGAAATTAAGGAGTCAATCCCATTTACAATTGCACCCAAAAGCATAAGATACCTAGGAATAAACCTAACCAAAGAGGCAAAGGATCTATACCCTAAAAACTATAGAACACTTCTGAAAGAAATTGAGGAAGACACAAAGAGATGGAAAAATATTCTATGCTCATGGATTGGAAGAATTAATATTGTGAAAATGTCAATGTTACACACGGCAATTTACACATCTAATGCAATCCCTATCAAAATACCATGGACTTTCTTCAGAGAGTTAGAACAAATTATTTTAAGATTTGTGTAGAATCAGAAAAGACCCCGAAAGGCCAGGGGATTTTTAAAATAGAAAACCATAGCTGGGGGCATCACAATGCCAGATTTCAGGTTGTACTACAAAGCTGTGGTCATCAAGACAGTGTGGTACTGGCACAAAAACAGACACATAGATCAATGGAACAGAATAGAGAACCCAGAAGTGGACCCTGAACTTTATGGTCAACTAATATTCGACAAAGGAGGGAAGACTATCCATTGGAAGAAAGACAGTCTCTTCAATAAATGGTGCTGGGAAAATTGGACATCCACATGCAGAAGAATGAAACTGGACCACTCTCTTTCACCATACACAAAGATAAACTCAAAATGGATGAAATATCTAAATGTGAGACAAGATTCCATCAAAATCCTAGAGGAGAACGCAGGCAACACCCTTTTTGAACTTGGCCACAGTAATTTCTTTCAAGATACATCCACTAAGGCAAAAGAAACAAAAGCAAAAATGAACTATTGGGACTTCATCAAGATAAGAAGCTTTTGCACAGCAAAGGATACAGTCAACAAAACTAAAAGACAACCTACAGAATGGGAGAAGATATTTGCAAATGACGTATCAGATAAAGGGGTAGTATCCAAGATCTGTAAAGAACTTATTAAACCAAACAGCAAAGAAACAAACAATCCAATCATGAAATAGGCAAAAGACATGAACAGAAATCTCACAGAGGAAGACATAGACATGGCCAACATGCACATGAGAAAATGTTCTGCATCACTTGCCATCAGGGAAATACAAATCAAAACCACAATGAGATACCACCTCACACCAGTGAGAATGGGGAAAACTAACAAGGCAGGAAACAACAAATGTTGGAGAGGATGTGGAGAAAAGGGAACCCTCTTACCCTGTTGGTGGGAATGTGAACTGGTGCAGCCACTCTGGAAAACTGTGTGGAGGTTCCTCAAAGAGTTAAAAATAGACCTGCCCTACGACCCAGCAATTGCACTGCTGGGGATTTACCCCAAAGATACAAATGCAATGAAACTCCGGGACACCTGCACCCCGATGTTTATAGCAGCAATGTCCACAATAGCCAAACTGTGGAAAGAGCCTCGGTGTCCATCAAAAGATGAATGGATAGAGAAGATGTGGTTTATGTATACAATGGAATATTACTCAGCCATTAGAAATGACAAATACCCACCATTTGCTTCAATGTGGATGGAACTGGAGGGTATTATGCTGAGTGAAGCAAATCAATCGGAGAAGGACAAACATTATATGGTCTCATTTATTTGGAGAATATAAATAATAGTGAAAGGGAATAGAAGGGAAGGGAGAAGAAATGGATAGGAAATATCAGAAAGGGAGACAGAACATGAAGACTCCTAACTCTGGAAAACGAACTAGGAGTGGTGGAAGAGGAGGAGGGCGGGGGGTGGGGGTGAATGGGTGACGGGCACTGAGGGGGGCACCTGACAGGATGAGCACTGAGTGTTATTCTGTATGTTAGCAAATTGAACACCAATTAAAAATAAATTTATTATTTAAAAAAAAGACTCCAGAGCTGGGAGTGGAGATATGCAATGGCAGCCATCAGCACACACATGGTATTCAAAGTCATGGGGCTATATGACATTGCTTTATTAAAACCTTCATTTCCTTCAGCACCTAGATGCTAACTATCTACCTAAGAAAAATAACCCTAACATACCATTTCATGCTAAATTATGTTTTATGATGGCTACCTTCCTGGTAAGGACCAGCCATGTAAGAACTCTGCATTTTAAATTTGTGTGCCCATGGAGTGGACACACGGGACCAGTCTATCTTGGTGGAATGCCAAGTCCCTTGGCAGTTGAGTGAGGGAGATCATTCTGAGCCTTCTCTGTGTCCATTCAGAGTCAGACTCACTGCCATAATGACTAACTCAAACTACTGGAATTTCTTATTTATTTCCCTTTCATTTATCATCAGGTTTCTGTTTTCCAAGCCAAGTCATCCCTTCACCTTCATACTTTCTCCTTTTCATTTTCCTTTGTGATCACTATTTTATCCCCAGAACAGGTTTCTAAGAAACATCACAAACCATACTCAGGAATATGTACTTAAGACCCTACATAAATATAAAACATAAAATACAGAATGGTGCAATATCCCCAACATAACCCAAACAAGCCCTCAGAATGGCTATTAGTCAAGGAAGTTAGATATGTGGTAGAGAACAGGAAAACTGAAAACAAACCAAAAAAAAAAAAAAAAAAAAAGATGAATAACAAGAAAATAATGTGGGTGTGGAACAATAAATGTTATTTATTTATTTAAAGGAGGAGAAATGTGACTAGAAAGTTATTTATAGAAAAGTAACAGCCACTTTTTTTTTCTTATTTCCATCAAGCAGTTCCAGTGAGAATGTTCTCTAAATTCAGTTTTTCCTCTCACTCCTATCAGTTGTTATGTTTAGCTCCTGTCTGCTTCCCCTCTATGCCTGAGTATGTAGTTACTTCCTCTCTCTTCATATGCACACAAGAGAAATAAACAGTCTCTTGGTAACAAAAATCAATTAACTAGCTACAAAATTTACTAAAGCTACATTAATGAAGTTAGGGAAAAATCCTATCTATATCCTCTAGACTTATGAATAAATATTATTCACTTAGTGGTGTCTTTTTTCCACTTATGTTGTTAACACCTCTCAGAAACCAATAGCAGAGCTATAGTAGAAAGCCTGAATAATCCCATGGAAGCAATGAAACAGGACATTTAAGATTCAACTGTCCTCAAAACTCCAGAATATGTAGTCTCCATGCCTGATTGGTAAAGAAAGCCATGGTCCAAGATTCCTGGGTGGCTCAGCGGTTAAGCGCCTGCCTGTGGCCCAGGGCGTGATCCTGGAGTCCTGGGGATCGAGTCCCACATCAGGCTCCCCGCATGGAGTATGCTTCTCCCTCTGCCTGTTTCTCTCTCATTCTTTCTCTCTCTCTCTCTCTCTCTCTCATGAATAAATAAATGAAGAAGAAGAAGAAGAAGAAGAAGAAGAAGAAGAAGAAGAAGAAGAAGAAGAAAAGAAAAGCCACGGTCCTTGGTACCATCTCCCCTGGGCCAGAGGCCAAAGGTTGCCTGCAACTAGCCCCTTCTCAGCCCCTGCAATAAAAATAGCTCAGAAAGGCAGCCAGAGCCTTTCTGCTATGCCAAAGAGCCATAGGGAATGTTTAGAGACATCCCAGTTTTATTGTGAAACCTCAAAATAAACCACCATTGGGGCTAATAATCCCGGGAAACATTGCAGTACAATAACATGAAGCTAACCTTGATGTTCACCTTTTTTCCAACAAAAGTTTTAATTAAGACCATTATGGGATTTCCCTCCACCCACAGGGAAGCACAATTCCAATTTTACAACTCAGTCAATGGAACAGTAGAATTCAATTTGAAATTTTGGAACACAATCTTCAGCATTACATCTATTTTGTAAAATTGAGGTATACCTCAATATACACAGATTGCCTAAAGCTCCAACTAGAACATCAGAAGTAATTTGGAAAAAAGAATTGATGTTTGTGTGAAAAATAACATCATTTAACACATTTGGCTTGCCTAAGGAAAGAACGGCTAACAAGTACTCTTTCTGTGATCTGTAAACACCACAACGATTTTAAATAAAAAGAATGGAAGAAATTAAGAAGAATTAAATGCAAATTGGTTATCAAGAAAAGAAAAAACTCTCTCCATATCAAGAACATCTCTCCTCTGGGATTAATTAGGACATTAAATGGACTTACTCAAGAGCTAGTAATGACTCTAACAGTGCAGATAAGCAATAGTTTTAAAAATAGACATAAGGACAGGAACTGGCAAGGTGGCCATCTTGGGTCAATTTTGAGTTTCCTTTTCACCTTGGGTTTAAGTAAGCTAAATATTCACATTGCATGGAAATAAAAGGGGAAAGGACAATAGAACCAGCAGAATACAGCATGCAATTTAAAGGCCTGCCTCCCCTTAGAAGAGCCCCCTGTGAACAGTCTCACTTCTTCCCGCCCCATATAGCAGCCTTTTCCCTGTGAGTAGATATACTTCTCATCTATTCTGCTTTGACTTCTCCCCAGTGACAGCAGAAGGGACATTACTGCTGTTCTCCAACTGTAAGAATTTGAGGGTTGGGGAATGCCAAAAAACCAACACTGTTGGCATGGATGTCATTTTTCTTAGGAAAGACAGCAGGGCAAGGAAAAGGATCAAATATTGTTTCAAATGCTTTTAGATTAGCAAATATTAACAAGTTAAAAAACATGAGGAAACACATTCATAAATCCAGGAGAGGCACTCTGTGGGCACAATCCTAGAAATACTTGAGAAAAGACACTGCATGGAACTAGACATCCTGTGCAGAAAGGGCTAGACTGCCAGCAGCACTTAAGTTATCAATGTGAATTTTTATTTTATTATTATGAAATCATTTTTATTTTACTTTTTTAAAATATGTTTTATTGTGAATTATATAATTATACACTACATAATGTGAATTTCTTTTGTACTTGCAGATAAGTAAGGCTTTGGGATATTTGGGTTCCACCCTAAATTACATGTTGGAGAACTGAAAATTTTACTTTGATTTGTATAACGAGAATTTTTGTCCAATTTATTCAGTATTAGAGCATGGTGCTACTAAACGAAGAGAGGATTTCTTACTTGTTCCTCATTTGTGTTTCCAATCAAAAAGTGCTGACAAAATGCTAACACAAGAATCACTCCTACATACCATCAGCTGTAGCCATTCCTGTTAAAGTCTCCAATGATTCCACTCAAAAGAAGACATTTGTTTGCCAGCCTCTGTTGTCTCAAAATCTGTGGCATGCCCTGTGCTGGTGACTGGTCTCCGCTGCCTGTGAACTGCGTGGCTCCTCACTAGCTCAATAGCAACAGCAAACACATGGTGTTCACTATGTCTAGACACTGTTCTAATTGCTCTACGCATAATAACTTATTTATGGCTTGATTAAGAAGTTGCTATTTTTAATTCTTGTTTTAAAGAGAAGAAAATCTGGCAGCCTGGGTGGCTCAGCGGTTTAGCACTGCCTTCAGCCTAGGGCCTGATCCTGGAGACCCAGGATCAAGTCCCACATCGGGCTCCCTGCATGGAGCCTACTTCTCCCTCTGCCTGTGTTTCTGCCTCTCTCTCTCTCTCTCATTCTCTCTGTCTGTCTCTCTCTCTCTCTCTCATGAACAAATAAAAATATTTTTTAAAAAATAAAAATAAATAAAAATTAAAAATAAAGAGAAGGAAATCAAGGCACTGAAAGTTAGAAATCAGAGTGTATGACCAGGCAGTCTGCACCCAGGGTTTTAGACACTATTCTTCACTTCCTTAGGGACTGGGACCTGAAGGCTTAAGCAGCTGGCCCCATACCATCCCCTGCTCTGCAACCTGTTGGAGAGGAAAAAGAGCACTGGTAGAGAGGAGAAGAAGCCATTAAATACGCCAGCAATATAACAGACAAATTCCAAGAGCAAGGAATGATGCAAAAGGAAAAGCAAAGATCCAAAATGGGTCAAGCAAGCAGAGTAAACCTGTCCAAGACTACTTCTAATCTCCACTTCTCCTACAAAAGGCAACACTTTCTTAGTGTCCTTGGATTTTTTTTAAAGATTTATTTATCTATTTATTTGAGAGAGAGAGAGCATGGGAAAGGGAGAGGAGCAGAGGGAGAGAGAGAAGCAGACCCCCCGATGAGGGGGGATCCCGTCGCAGGGCTCCATCTTAGGACCCTAGGATCATGACCTGATCCAGTCAGATGCTTAACCAAGTGAGCTACCCAGGCACCCCAGATTCTTTTTTTTTTTAATCGCAGTATAGTTGACACACAATGTTACATTACTTTCAGGTGTACAATACAGTAATTTATATGTTATGCTAGGCTCACCACAGTGTGGCTATCATCTGTCACCATACATTATTACAGTAACACTGACTATATTCCTTATGCTATACCTTTTATTTGGTCCTTGGTATCTTGACCCACACCAGAGCTTGTATTTAGTAGTGGTGAATTAGGGGATGGTGTGTATTTCTTAAAAAGCAGTTGCTACAACAATATATCCCAAGGCCACTCCACAGCTGGCTATGAGCTGTGCCCCTCTACCCTTGTTTTTTTTTTAAGATTTTATTTATTTACTTGTTTCTCTATCTGACTACTTGAGAGACAGAACACATACAAGCAGGAGGAGAGAGAGGGATAAGCTGACTCCAAGCTAAGCAGACTCAGAACCCGATGTGCAGAGCCCCACACGAGGTTCAGTCTCAGGACCCTGAGATCATGATCTTGAGCAAATCAAGAGTTGGAGGTTCAGCTGACTGAATCACACCAATGCCCCATTGCCATTCTACCCTTCGTGATCTATGAAGCAGGGCGATCCTGGCAGACTGAGCTATCACTCCAAAATCGTGAACAACATCTCATGTCTCTCCTTTCCTTCCTCCCACTCCAACCGATTTGCCTGCACTGCTGTGTTTGAGAGCTTTGGGTTTATAAATAAAGAAGAGTCTCAGTGGAGACTTCAGTGGAGAGGGGTTGGAAGAAAGACAAGAGCCCAAAGAGGATAGAATGGCATCTCGTTCTTACCTAATCTCTTGAGCTGGCCTTGAGCCTCCTTTGAAGAAGAAGGTTAGAGATTTTGTGAAACTCTGGAACAAGTAGAGTTGTACTGGGGTCAGTGACCAAATGCGGTTGAGAGTTGGACAGCAAGCTACTCTGAATGCCAGTGCTCACTATTCCAAGAAGCAATGGCTTTGGAAGCACTCAAAGGTACCACTCAGGATGGGCACTGACATCTCATGATTAGCAGTGGCAAAAGTATCTTTATAGGTAGGTAGTAGGCATGAACAGTGAGCACCAGAGAAGTGTGAATAGGTGTCATGTGGCAACTGATAGGCGGACTTGTAGGCCTACTACATGCGGCAACTTTGGGGAACATCCAATCAAGTTAATGGGGCCTTCTGCCATCCTAATTTTAGTTAGAAAAAAAAAGGTCAGCTTTATTTTATAATCAGACACTAATGTGTAACATGGCACATTATTCAGGTGAGGGTCCACTTTAGATCCATATTACCTCATATTTGGTTTTTGGTTTTTATTTATTTTTAAGTAGGCTCCACAGCCAGCATGCAGCCCAATTTGGGGCTTGAACTTACCACCCTGAGATCAAGACCTGAGCTGAGATCAAGAGTTGGATGCTTAACCAACTGAGCTACCCAGGCTCCATAATATTACTTCATGTTTGGATGGCTGGAGTAGCCTTCCAATTGGCCTCCCTGCCTCCATACTCTCCTGTAGGCAGCATGATATCACCCCAAATAGCATTTTATCATGCTATTTTCTTACTTAAAACTTACTCTATTCCGCAAAATGAAGTACACTATGGGCAAAATAAAATGTCATTCTAACTACTGAGGAGGGCTGGTAGGATGATCAGTCATCCCAGTTTGCCTCGGACTGCCCTGGTTTTAGCTTTGAAAATCCCATGTGCTGGAAAACCCTTCAGCCCCAGGAATACTGGAAAGGTTAGTAACCCTCACTGACCATTTTCAGCTTGGGATTGACATAAAGGTGTGTGTTGGGGGGTTATGTTTTATTTTTTTATTATGTACTCCAACGCAGAGAAGAACCATTAACAGTGACTATTTTTACACCAAGGAGCAATGAAATTTAGTTGCTTACTTCATATAGGCAGCTTGGTTGCTATGGAAACAGTGAGTGGCAAACTTGATTGTTGAAACATATAAGATCAACAAATCTTTCAGTGTTTGCTTCATACTTTTAAGTTTTAATATTTGCTACCATAGAGCTGAGCCCCTTGCATTGTAAAATTGCATTATAATACTTTAACATAATTATTTACTTTCCATAATATTATTATCAACAATTAGTTACCTTATTTATAACTATAGCTATTTAAAATATATATTTCCTTTGAGAGGAATTTTAGGGCATCAATTTAATTCCGGGCACATGAATTTTAAACTCTCTGTGGACAGCCAGTTTGAACAATACTAAATTCCTATGCATAGTCACTACCTCACATACACTTACAGTGAGTTCTCTGTATGTCTTCATGGGATGAAGTTAGGACTCTGGTATTATTCATTTATGTAGACCCTACCTTGTCCCATAATAGATTTAAGGAGGCTTTCAAAATACAAGATAAAGTAAGCAATAAAGAAATGGAGATAAAAACAAAATGTGGGTAGGAAAGAAAATTGGTGCCATGAATGGTAAGGTTAGAAAAAAAAAAGAAAGAACACCAAGCAATTCAATTTCCTCACAGAATTCTAAATATGAGTTACACATCTGTTCCTGACCTGTATAACAGGTAATTCAAAGAGAAAGATCATGTTCTATTGTAAAATTCAGTATCAATGTCCTATTGGTAAAAAACAAACCAGTAACATAGAAACAGCATAAACTTAACTAATAGGGAGATGATAGATATTTATCACATGGTCTTCACAGAAAGGATACTACTTATGGACAAATGTCTAAATCAATGGCCAACTGTGTCACCTAAGACCACTTGTGTAGGTGAAAATTTACCTGATTATTTAAAAGAAAAATGTCTTGTTCATCTTTTAAAAATAGAGAAAAACAGCTCTGGAAATTGCAAAATAGTGATCTTAACTTTGATTCTTTGTTACTTCCTCCAAATATGTCTTTTATAATTGATTCATAAAATGGAAAATGTACAAGGCAATAGGTAATAACCAGCATGACTTTGAAAGAAATCATGAAAAGAATATTATTTAATTTTTCCTGTTAAAACAATGGGCAAGAAGTTGTCTTTGTGGCCCTGTTAAACACAGCATGCAATAATATACCAATAAAAGGAGTCATTTGCCTAGGTCCTTATCATTTACAAAGGGATTTTACATACAATAGTTCACTTGATCCTTCCTTGACACAAATTGTACAAGACAGGAAACTAAAGTGAACCAACTTTTCCAACTTGCAAATGGTGATTTCAGATTCAGACTTATTTCTGATTCCAAAGTCCATAATCATCCTGTTGCCTCTGACTACTGAATAAATTAGCCACGAGGTACAAAATAAAGAGATTCTTTAGCAAGAACATCATATGCAAGCTATAGAAAGTGATCTTGGCTGTGATACTGGACTTCAGGTACACAAGATGTTACCACTGAGGAAGACTAGATGAAGGGTACCCAGGGCCTCTTTGTACTATTTCTTGCAAGTGCATCTGTATCTGCAGTAGCTCAAAATAAAAAGGTTTTAAGACAGTAATTTTTCCAACCATATTTAACAATAGTTTTTCTTTTGTGTGCTTTAAGTAAAAAGATAAACCTTCTGGCTTCCAGTTTGATCTTCACACTTTAAGAGAAAAAAACAGGATATGGTAAGAGCAACAAGATTGGAAAATAGGACTTTTTGAAAACAGAAATAAGAGAAAACATGGGGAGTGGAGTAGGTATGAATAAATTTTCTCCACCTAAAAAAAAATCCAAAGGAAATGTACTTGAATTAAGAAATAAAGAAAATTTTTCTAACAATCTCTCTCACAATGGGACTAAAAACTTCGACAGTATAGGAGAAGTACCCACCTGTCTTGGAAAGAAGACTTTTACCTGGTTGGTGGTTATATGCTCAATAAATGGCCTCTTTAGGTTCCTTAGCAGTTCCACAAGGCAACCAGAGTCATACAGGGAAACAAAATAGTGTTTGAATGCTGGTTCTATCATATTCTGGTGATAGAACTTGACCAAACCATGTAACCTCCTTGGGCCTCTGTTTTCTTATTTTTAAATAATAACAAAGGGATGCTGTACTTTGTAAACTGAAAAATGCTAGAGAAGTATTAGTTGTTATAACTGTCTGCTAGCTCACATGGTTCAAAAGAGATATATTTGATTTCTATGAAAGCATTAGAGATAACCTTTAGAATTGGAAGAGTGGGATAACCATCTATGTTGTGGGATATGGAAAGCACTGAAAACCAAGTCTTCCATAAAGGAAATAAATCTATCTTTACCCTTAGTCTATCAAAATACTCATATTCCACCACTGAAGATTCACTTTCCTCTAAAATATTGCCAACACCCTAGGGCAAGTCTTAGGTCTTATTTATTATTGTATGTGGCATAATGCCAAACAGAGTAAGTGATCAAAAGAAAACTGAATATGCATTGAAAATGGTCTACATCTCTAGAAATGAAAGTTTAAATTCCAACTAGATTGCCAATGAAGATATGCTGAGGTTTTGTAAATTATTGACTCTAAAGGGCTACCTACAGTAGTGGACATGCAGTGTGACACCCAGGTCCCCACTCCAAGACTGAAGCATTTACCGTGAAGTCCCTTTTCTGGCCTTGCTCTCACTAAAGAAAACCACCTAGCCTAAAATTATATCTACTCCTCAGGGGCATAATGGCCTAGTTTTTGTGTCTTGATTTGGGCCAATTCTGGAGGACCATCCTTGCTCTAGGGCTGTCTGTGGGATCAACTGAGGCTCTTGTTGTAGCTTATATTATTAACCATTCTGCAGAGAAACAAACTCAATAGGCATGAGAGAGAGAGGGAGAGAGAGAGAGAGAGAGAGAGAGAGAGAGAGAGGTGGCAATATATTATGAAGAATTGGCTCACATGATTTTAGAGGCCAAGAAGTCCCTGGATCTGCCATCTGCAAGCTGGAGACCCTGGTAAACTGTGGCATAATTCAGTCTCAGGCCAAAGGCCTAGGAACTAGGGGAGCTGATGCTAATTTCAGTCTGATGGCAGGAGAAGTCCAGAATCACAACTCAAACAGGCAGAAAAGAAATGAATTCTCCCGTCCTCCATCTTTTGTTCTATTCATGTCCCCAATGGACTGGATGATACCCCCCACATTGCGGATGGCAGTCTGCCTTACTGAGCCCATCAATTCAAGTGCTATCTCATCCAGAAACACCCCCACAGACACACACTCAGAAATAATGTTTAGCCAAGTTTCTGAGCACCCCCTGCCCCAGTCAAATTGATACATAAAATAAATCATCAGACAACCACATTGGAGTTCAACTTTTCCTTCTACTCAACCTTGCCTCCTCACTACCCCATGAATGTTGATGCCCAGATCACTTTTTAATAAGCTTTGTCCATGTAAATGTCTCAGGGTCAGTTTATGGGAGAAACTCACCTGTGTCACCTACTCTTCCTATAAATAAAGTTAACACATCAATGAGATACATGCATTTTGATAAGTGCTCTCAAGTTTGAAACCATACTGGAAAACCAGACCTGCCTTCTGGGTCATTAACCTAATGACTATATGAGAAAGATAGTAACTTTTGATACACCTCTTTAAGAAAGCTTAGCTTTCATAAACCTTCAATTTTTTCATATCATGACTCATATATACATGTTAGAAGTCATTCAAATTCTGAATTTTCTTACTGCTCTATATCAGGACAGTGTGAAAATGCAATTACTGATCATTAAGAACAGGTTTCCGGTATCTTTTTCACGCTGTCTCTTTGGACCACTGGAATGTAACTGTGAAACTTCCACTATTTATTCCAAGCTGAATTATTTGGACTTTGTCACCTTATTCACTGAATAACTATTAAAATTGGTGAAAGAAGGTAATTTTTGTTGTATTCTGAGGAAAACAATTTATATAAAGTAATGGGGTTTACTGAATGTAATTTATTTACTGATCTTAATCTATATTGCAGGCATAAACACAAATTATACTTCTTTAATTACATTTAAAAAGCATCAAAATGTTTCTTTAAGTCAAATGGCACAACTTGGGAAATATTGATGTCATGAGACTACTAGCCAGGTACTTCATTAAGTGTCTACTATCTAAAGGCAGCATACTTGGGAGTCTCAAAATTGAGTTCATTCCATCAACAAACGTCATTTTAGCATTTGTGCATCAAAACTCTATGCCACTCTTAAGAATATAAAGAAAATCAAAATCATGTTTACTTTTACTTTCAATGCATTCTACCTGACAGGGGTTTGCTATTTCTGTCAGTCTACTTAGCCAAGTCTCCATCAGGAAGTAATTCTGAATCAGAAGGGGAAATGAACAAACCAAGCTAAGTGGATTCTCCACCTTTCGTCATTTTTAAAAATTCTTAATGAGAGTGAAATCACTGATTCTGGAGCTCTAATCCCTCTCTAAAATTTTAGAGGCTGTCAGATACTCCTTCAATCTCCTTAGAAGAATCAGGTAGGAAGAAATATTTTTAACTTCACAGCCCTGATGAAATATTTTTGGCAGAATCAAGTCTGGGTTCCAGCAGGGTAATTCAATGGTCTCCATGGTAAGAGAAATGTAGAGTTGTTTTTAATAGAACGGTGCATTAAAAAATAAAAATTATTCCTATGCTTGATCTACTGGAAGACACAAGCACTTTGATTATACTTAGTTACTACCTTTTCCATCTCTTTGAACAAATAAAATGTCAAGGGAAGAAATATATTTTACATACACCATCTTGAACAAAATGAAGACAAATGTCATTTCTATAAAATATAAATAAATTTTGACTGGACACTAGACATTGTTGCTGAAACTTAGCCCAATATTGATCAGATGAGGTAATATGGTTGCAAATGCTTGTAAACCCAAGGTACATGATCATTACAAGCCATCTACATGAGTGGGCTTTTGTGGCATCAAATAAAAGACTTTAAACTTTGGCTAGCACTGTGAGACTCATCACATAAAACCCTGGTACTCACATCTAAAAATGATTGATGCTGACAAATTATAGGTCCTTCCTGAAAAGTCTTCAAAGAGTGACATATTTTCAAAACAAGTAGAGACCAGTCAGCTTTGGAAACGGCAAAAACATATAATATGCACTGTTAATTGCTGACATTTATATGGAGTTGACACTAGATATCACTTATTATAGCAATTATTAATAGCAATTTGCATATCCAAAGCCCATAATAAAATTTCACTAAGTTCAATTTTTTTACATTTATTTTCAACCCTCATGTTAATGTCTCTTTCATTAACATGAAGTATAGTAGAGAGATTCCCTACATTTTCTATTTCACACACAGAAGATGATAAAGTTTGTACCAGGTCCTTCCTAGTTACCCTGAGGAATGAGGAGACCAACATCTTGGCACACTCAAAACCAAAGTCGGACACCAGCTTAATATGGTCAGTTTTGTAAAGATCATCTGTTTTGTAGTTTATTTATGTATCCACCAACCCATACTAAACAAAAGCTGAGTCCTAGATATTTATAATTAAGATAAATCTCATAAAATCTTAAATCCATGTCTTTATTGAGTTAATAACAATTAATTATGTACAAAGAGTGACTCATGGCATCCTCAGTCCTTGCTGCCTGTAACAAAATACTGTCATTTTGTTGTTTTGTTGGGAAACACAGTGGCACTGCTGCCAGAAAATATGTAGAGCAGGAGTGACAAGCTGGTCCAACACTGGTTACTGGAAAGTGAAGATCTGCTACTTAGCATAGCTAGAAACATGGAAAATCTAGAAAGAAATGGTTCTGCCTTCCCACAATGGGTCCATGAATGTGAGATTACTTCCTATGAACCAGATGTGGACCATTCTGATGAAATAGTCTGCAATTCTTTGAGTCCAACCCAAGAAAATACTACCCTGAAAGGAGGGGCAATGAGCCAGCAATAGAGGTGTTGATGGGAGGGGCTACCTGAGAACTAGGGGCTGGAGGAGTGCTTCCTTCCAGTATCCCAGAGCCACAGGAGCCCATGAGAGAGGCTCCAAGTGTTCACAAAAGTGTCCACAGGACAAAGACAGCTTTAAATGTTTGCCAGGCACAGAGAATACAAGTTTTAGGTTGGTCTCAGTCTACCAATAGAGATGCTATCAGCTAAAAATGCCGGAGGCACTCACCTGGGTCCACAGTACTTGTGGAGAGCCCACACACACATCCCTAACCAGAGCCAATGTATGACTGGACCAGTCCCTGTAACTCTTCCTATGACTGCAAGACACACTTTAGCAACAACCATCAGGGAACTTTGGAAAAAACAAGGTTTATTTATACACAGGTCCTGGAAGGAACACAATATGCCATGGCCAGAGCCACACAAAGGGGTCATCATAGGTGAGAGAGGGAGATAGAGAAAGAAAGCACAAACCTGAAGTTCTGCCTTTACTGGGGTCAAGGGTGGAGTACCTAGAGCTTCACAGATTCACTCTTAAATGGTAAATTTATTTCTTTAAAGATTTATTTATTTGAGAGCGAGAGAGAGCACAAGCCAGGGGAGAGGGAGAAGCAGGCTCCCTGCTGGACAAGGAGCCCATGCAGGGCTCAATCCCAGGGCCCTGACATCATGACCCAGGCCAAAGGCAGATGCTTAACCAACCGAACCACCCAGGTGTCCCATCACTGGTAAATTTAAAACATAAGAATGGAATTAAAAAGCAGAAAGGAAAAACAAGCAGTCAAATGGTCAGTTATCCAAATCAACCAGCTCTTTCCCAAAAGAGGACTTCATGGGTGAGGCATTCTGGCTCTTCATCTAAGTGTGTAGTTGGTAATGTGTTTATTTGAGATGAATATCTTTGAAGGGGATGCCTTGGGAACCAAAAGCTTAGTGTTGGGTACTTATATTACAATCAAAAATGCTAACTGCCAGACTCTTACACCATAACACAACACCATCCTGCTCCACTGCCTCCTCCCCCTCTTCCCTCTCCACTCTAAAACTAGCATATGGAAAAGGATCTATGTGAGAAAGCAAAAGGCTTCCTGCCCTCTATCCTCAGCAGCTGCCTTAGGTCCTTCCAGGGGAAGGGAAAAGATTTGATATTAAATCACATTACGTGTTTTGATGATTATTGGGACATCAGCATTCTATTTGCTGAGTTGAGACTATCTGGAGCTTAATGTTCTCTAGGACTTTTTATTGCTTAAAGTCACCAGAAAAGTTTTGGAGCCTGCTCAGATTTCATTCACAGGGAAGAAATCCACTTCCAGGTTGTATATTTTTTTTTTCTTTTTAAGATTTTATTTTTCTGTCATCTCTACACCCATCCAGGTTGTATATTTTAACGAAGCATGAGGGATAACAAATTAACTTGTTTTGTACTTACTCATGTTATAAGTCATACTGAAATTTGTTTAAACTGAGAGCTCCTCTACACATTTAATCTTTTCATGTTTGCTTTAAACTTTGTGAAACTGCCCTGAGCTGCACGCCAAAAATCTGGACTTTTCAGAATGTTTTATAAAAGGGCTCTAAATGTTGCTTGAGTGTGTACTCAACCAAGTAGATTAAGAACCCAAGAATGACATCAAGGTATACATGAAATAAGGGAAATTTTCAGGGAAATTCGGGACCTAAAAAAGAAAATGTGAAATTTATCTTACCAAAGAACTTATAACCTAGAAAAAAAAAACCACACTTCTTATGAAAACTCAGATAATTATTTCAAGATACCAAAATAATGGCCTAAAATATTGAGAAAAGAAGAAAAATCAGGTATTAGCATGTTGATACTTCTAAGTTTTCTGAACCTGCGTAATTTACCTCTTTTGAAATTCATAAGTTACTAATGTCAGGCAAAGAGTAATTCTAGTAAAGATGTCAAAGAACATACAGCTTTCTATGCATGTTTTCAAGAAGCCTTTCTACTTAGACTTTATATCAGATGAATTATTGGAAAGAAGCCTAGAATTTTCCAGGAGTAACCCCTTCCTCTTATGAAATATCACTTACTGACCAATGGATTAAGAAAATTAGGATAATGAGTTTATACAGAGGGAAAAAGAAAACAAATAAGAGACAAAAGATAATAATGTAGAATGTTTTCAAAGCAACCTTATACTTTTTAAAAACTGTTTACTTATTTTTAATTGTGGTAAAATATACACAACATAAAATTTACCATTTTAATTGTACAGGTCAGTGGCATTAAGTACTTTAATACTGTTGTGTAACCATCTCCACCACTTAGCCACAGAATGTTTTTCAGCTTGCAAAACTGAAATGATGGACCCATTCAAAACTATCTTCCCATTTCCCCCTCCCCTCCACCTCAATCACCACCATTTTACTTTCGGTCTCTAAATTCACCTACTCTAAGTACTTCAAGAGTAAAAGGAGTATTTTGTCCTTCTATGACTAGCTTATTTCACTTAACAGAATGTCCTCAAGCTTCATCCATGTTATGGCATGTGTCAGAATTTCCATCCTTTTTAAGGCTGAATAATATTCCATCATATGATATATCTTATTTTGTTTATCCATTCATCTGTTGATGGACACCTGGCCTGCTTCCAGCTTTTGGCCATTGTGAATAGAGCTGCTCTGAATATGGTACACACATATCTCTTTGAGACTCTGCTTTCAGTTCTTAGGGGTATGTACCCAGAAGTAGAATTGCTAGATCTTACAGTAATTCTTTTTTTTTTTTTTTTTTTTTTGAGAAACTGCCAGACTGTTTTCCATAGCAGCTGCAACATTTTACATTCCCAACAGCAGTGCATAAGGGTTCAGATTTCTCCACATCCTTCTTAACACTTGTTTTCTGGGTTTTGTTTTGCTTTGCTTTTTAGATAATAGCCATCCTAACGGATGTGAAGTGGTATCTCATTGTGGTTTGATTTGCATTTTCCTAATGATTAGTGATGTTAAGCATCTATTCATGTGCTTATTGGTCATCTGTACATTCTAGTCCTTAAAGCAATCTTTTACTTTATTCATTGCTAATTTTACAAATGATATCATAGGAATATATTTTTTTAAAAAAGACCATATTTTTTTGGTTTACTTGGCAAGAACCACTTTTATCTAGCAGTGTAAAACAGTTCCGATTTCAAATCCTTTTTTTTGGAGTAGCAGTATATATCACTCCTTACAGGGAGAAAATTTCAGCCTACCTACTTTAGAGTCCTGTTAAGCTCTGGGCTTTTAGATCTATTCAACTTCATAGACAACTGGGGGTAGAGGGCACTCTATCATGTCAAATGATACAGGACAACACTGTCCAACACAGCAGCCTCATATGTCTACTGAGCACCTCAAATCCAGTTAATACCAACTGAAATATGCTGTAACTATAAATTCACATCAGATATCAAAGAATTAGTATTTTTAAATAATATAAAATATCTCAATTTTTAAATTGATTATATGTTGAAATCAAATATTTCTAATATAGTGAGTTCAATAAAATATATAAATAACTAAATTTAATTCTGCCTGTTTATTTTTACCTTTTTTAATGTGGCTCTTGGGAAAATTTTTAATTACATATGTGGTTTCCATTTATGGTTTACATTATATTTCTGTTGGACTGTGCTGACCTAGATAATTGTGACTAAGTAAACTCTTTCTACAGATTGAATATACATGTAAACTGAAAAGTAGAGAATTAACAAAAATTTTCAAAATAATTCAGATTTTTTCCAAAAACTAATTCTTTTTATTACTAGTTTGTCCAAAAAATTATCTAGGTGATTACCTTTGTTCTATACTCAAATTTTTTCACGTAAACTCTGTGTCCTGCATTTAAGTTTGCTTTATTGGAATTTGTGTGTTTCCAGAAGTAAATTGTTGGAAACTCTTTTGAGTATAGAGTCTATGCAAAGAAATAATAATTTTAATATTTTAAAAGATGTGTAAAGCACATATAACTGATAAATAGTATCCAAAATATCTAAAGAATTTCTGCTGATCAATAAGAAAAAAACGAAAAATGCAACTGGCCATACACAGAAGAGGAAATTGCATGACCAATATTACTTTATAATAAGGGAAATATACACCAAAACAACAGAATACTATCTCATACCTTAGGAGGCTGACAAAAATTTTAAAGACAAAAATTCTCCCACCTCAGGGCCTTTGTACTTACCATTTCTTTTATGCCCATAAGTCCACATGACTTTCTTCCGCATTTCAATTAATTTTCTGTTTAAATGTCACTTCATCTAGGAAGGTTTGCCTGACCCAGAAAAACTCCCCATACCCAACCCATGTCACCCCTGTGGCTTGCTATCTCTTTCTTTGCTTATTTATAACCATCTGCAAACATATTTGTTTGTATAGTGTCTGTTTCCCACTGGAATGAGGCTTCATGAGGGAAAGGACTGCTTTATTGCTATATCACCACGTAAGCTACTCAATAAACTGTTGCTAAAAGAATAAATGTCAGCCAGGTGTTGGCAACGATGTGGGGAAAGAGGAACTCCCAATCTTGCCAACACTATTGGAGAGAGTATAAGCTGGCATTATTTCTTTCAATTGCAGTGGACAGTATCTACTAAAGTTGGAGATGTTTAGATCCTAGGACATAATTACACTTCTAGGAATATGCCCTAAAGAACTCTAGCATACTAAAGAGATGTATGCTATCAGTAAGGGAATGCACAAACAAATTGTGGTTTAATCATGCACTGGGATATTATGCAAAAGTAAAATGAATTAGAGCCATGTGCATTAACATATACAATGAAAGCATAAGAATGAGTGAAAATAGCAAGCTGTAGAATGATCTACATAATATGATAGCATTGATGTAAAGCATATAAGACAAAAAATAGTATTTATTGATAATGTAAAAGCATGGATGAATGATACACAGCAACTTTAGTCTGTGTTAAAGGACAAAGGAATGGATACAGGTGAAAATAGGGTTAATAGTACGGATTTCTGTAAAGATAATTAAGGCAAATCAGGCATGTATTAAATTTATATAAAAAAGGCATGGGTGTTATTCTCTATACTGCTTATAATATTTTATATTTTTATTATTACAAAATCAGACTTAAATCAGTGGGTTCTCTTTCTCCTTGTAACTTGTAAAAGCAAGTTATTGGTAAGAAATAAAAATAGTTACAAGCTACACTATTTCAATCAGAGACTAGTAATACATTTCTTTCAGCCTATTATCTGAGAAATGCTATGAAATCTCCAAACTCAATATTAATAAGATTTGTTTTCAAGATATATTTTGCAAACAACAATCAACTTTTGATTTGGAGAACTTTCTCCAACCTTTCTTCTTACTCCAAATGAAGTATTAGAAGTATTAGATACTTCTGTCACATTCTTCTGTCTTTCCCTGTTTTCTCCAGTAAGATCTATGAGCCTTACAGAGCTGAAAATAAATATTTTCCTGAGATAATCCTCTCTGGTTCCAGGTTTTTAATTGAAACATATTACTCTGGTGTGGTTTTGTTTACAATTAAAGAACTGGGAACTTATTGACAAAGCCTCCCCAACCTCCTGGCCCCTGCCAACACACATACACTCACGCACAGGCACACATGCATGCATGCACATGCACACACACACACACACACATAAAACTAAAACTAAAAAGCCTTGGGAGGTAGGACATTTTGAAAGCTTTTAAAAGAACTACAAATGTTCATCATGTCAATATCAACATATTTCACACCTTTTAGCTTTGTGTTGCAATAGTGCCATTCACCAAGAAATCTAAAATTCTTTGGACATTTACATCTCACCTCAACGAAACACACTGGTTTTGTTGGCATTCACATTTCCTACGCAGTCTTGCTTAGTCTCCCCAGTTGTATCTAAATTTTCCCCTCTTTTTACCTACTTCAAATTCAGTGTGCCTGAGCTCCGGGAGAGAGATGCATCTCTTCCTAGTTGGAACATTTCTGAATCCAAGGCAGAGCTTATATTGCAGGTATAAATGGTTGGATTACGACATTCTTTTATTATCTGCATTTTAAAATCTATACCATGTCAAATAAGTAGTTGGAATATATAATTGGCTGTTAATTTAACTATCTTCTTAGTTGTCAGGTTGGCATCATGCAGTTTTTTCAGATTTGTCAGCAGCATTTCCACTCAACCTTAGTATAAAGTACAATTCTAATGTGTGAACAGTTCTGAAAGAAACTTTATCTAAAAATTCTCCTGTCCTGTAAATTGGGAAAAAATAAACACAGCCCTTTTGCATATAAGTCTACTTCCTAATAAATATCCAGGGGAAAAAAAGTGAGCTACTTTCATTATTCAGGAAATTCCTTTTTAATTTGTGATTGCTTATATTCGAAAGGAAAAAAAAGGATTTGTAGATCTAGATAAATACAATGTTTTGTGTAAACACATTATTCTTCAGTTTGTTAATTAACCAGGCTGTTTTTTAAAGTTCTGGCCTACAGATCACAAGTGTTCTGTGTGAACCTCTCTGTCTATAGGTAGTGCTGCAACTGGGAAGAAACTGGTCTTCATGAATATTCACTGAACACCACAAAGTGTTGTGCCAGCCTGAGATGGAGAAGGAAAAGGAAAAATAGTCCATGAAATCAGAATAAAAGCCCTTTCAGTGATTTGTGAAAAAGGGAACAGCTGAATCTGATGCATTATAAGATTTTATGTCTTTTATGTCAACCCATGAATAACTTTTTTCCTCTGGAACTTTCCATTTTGATTTTTTTCTTTATTGACACAACTTTGAAGTACTAATAATAGATTACAGATGCCTGATTTATAAGGAAGTATTGAAAATATCCAGATATTTAGGTTGGTAAATCCAAATTAGACTATAAGAAAAAGTTGCTCCCTGACTGCTTGTATGATACAGCCCTGTTTGCTGTCTTCCTGTATCTCCTTTGATGAGGCTATATGGCCTAACCTGCCTTGAGCCCTGTTTCCTTCAGCCAATATCCTTGAAGTGTTTTCATTATTAACAACTGAAAGTGTGGAAACCAGAAAATATTAGGACAGGATCTATCTCTTTCCATTTTTGTCTTCATGAGCACTTACTTTATACCATTCTATATACCTAGTGTCATCCATATTTTTAAAAAAATACAGCAGCATTGTACAGAGGCTCTGTTAAGGTCTCTGTTTTATAGATAAGGAAATTGAGATTCAGAGAGATTGGCTCAAAGTCACAAAACTGGCCAATCGCAAAGACTGAGTTTGAACTGAGTGCAACTCCAAAGCTTGTCCTTGAAAAATACATCCTTCCCTCCTCTACAGAGGACAGGCATTAAGCCCATTCCCATGCCATTCTATCAGCAACTGCATTCCCACTGGCTCAGAGTCTTCCTCCAGACTGCAGTCAGACATAATCCCTTCGTTACTGTTAGAACACATTGGGGTTATTGGCCCAAAGTATTGAGTTGGCTCTATGGACTGTCCTCAGATGACCAAATCAAAACTGACCTCACTGAGTCACACAGGTGATTCAGAAGATAATTCTTTTGATGCTCCGCTGGGAAGCAAGTGGCTAAAAATAGCATAGGATGAGAGAAATAGGGATAAGTGAACATAAGCCAAATCTATGATAATTATATCAAAAGATAAGCTGGAGAACCAAATGTCATTATTAATATGAAGAATTATTTAACATCACACCTGACCACAGTTAGAAAAACCACTACAACACAAACACCTTGACAAGATGGCTTGGTAAAACATCTATTACAAGAATGTTTCCTAATAAAATTCTGAAGACAGGAAATGAATGTTAGAACAAATAAGAATAGGACTGTAAAATGGAAAAAAAATCTAACTGCATAAAATGAACATAATGCCAAATGCCATACTTATCCAAACTTGTCTTTCATTTGTCTTTACTCACATATCAGCTTCAAGATATAATGGAAGTTCAGCCACAAAATCAACTTAGAAAGGAGAATTACCTGGCCCAACTGCGTAGATTGATTTAATAGCAAGGCGCTTTCCTGCAAAGACATTTATATGCCATCTGGAGGAACTTTCCAGCTCTTCATTCTATTTTTTACTAGCAATTGATTTATTATAGGGAAAAAAATCAATCTTTCCTTGTATTTGCAGCAAGAAATATCAGCAATATGACTTGGAAAAAAATGTATATATCAACTTATTTGATATGATCGAAAAGGAAGTCAGCATCTATGGCTTCACCTGAATCTCTCAGGCTGTAATACTCACCTTCTGTATTTACCTTCTATTCTCCCTCTTTTTGAGCTGTTTTGCTACCCCCTCTAGGGTTTCTGGCCTGTAAGTCTACTCTAAAAACTCCCATATTGGGTACCTAACTCCTCTGCTCTTATATACTTTTTTTTTCCAGATTTACTGAGATATAACTGACATATGACATTGTGTATGTTTAAGGTATGCAATATGATGATTTGATACCCTTATATATTGTGAAATAATAAACAAAATGATTCTTCTATACTTTTTTGGTTTGGATGTTCATTGTTTAACTCTAGAACACCAACACACCAACTCCTTTAGGAAAGTGACTCTTCATTTCCCATTCACTTCCGTATTTTCAGAGTGTGGCTCAACATTAGTACTTGAAGAATAATTGATTGTGTGTTGCAAGACCTCCAAATGACTTGAGTGTCCATATTATCCAATATGATTTCTAACTCATCAAAGGCCCATGGCAACAGGTATACACTCAGACCACTTCAAGATAGGAGCTTAACTGATGGGTTTCCTTCCCTTTTTGGGCGGGGGGTGGTGGTGGGGGCAATAGCACACCTTATATCCGTCAGTTCCTAGAAGAATTTAAAGATCAGAACAGTTGCCTAGGAAGAAAGCTTGTTTTAAGGTAGCTAATAATTTGGGTTCCAGATTTAATGGGCCACTAGTTCAAATGCTAAAAATCTAGAGAATTGTAATTGAAGAGACAGTAGAAATAAGGAAGTACTTTTAGAGAAACAAAGAATATCTCTAGATTAAAAGGAAGAAGGTGGAGTGAGGGTCAGGTAAATTGAAGAAGACTTCAAAAGTCTGGAAATAGTCCCAGAGGAGCTATCCAGGAAAGATAAAGTACCACAGCCTCATAGGAGCGAGGCTGGTGGACTGACAAAGGACCGTGATGCCCAGAAGCTGAGTAGGAGGTGGGTTGCTCAGACACAACAGACAACCCTTTCTCAGCAAAAATGTCCTGTTGCCTGAGCCCAATCATGGCACCAACTGATCCTATTGACATCTGGCCAGTTTCACTTCATTACTATCTAGCACCTTAACCACGTGTGGCTCTGTGAGGACAGTTTTCCCTAAACCCCAATAGCACAAGTACCCAAAAGGGTATCAAAAAGGAAAGTGGGACCTTAGACCTCTGGTAAAGAGAGAGAAGTATTAGCACATCTGTACCTAAGGGAGGGTGAAATGAGCAATAAGAAATAAGATTCCTACACTGCTGTCATCCATGCACAATTGATGGGTCCTTGAGGCTTTTTAAGTAATAATTTCTTTGTGACTTACTAGTAGGGCTACTCATCAAACATAGTGGCTTGAATACACATGCTTACATCTGTTCTGTCCTAAGATATCACCAAAATAACAATAGAACAAAAAGAATAGAAGAAATAAGATAAGAGACGTTATAATTTTGGAAGATAGAAAGTAGATGAATCAGTGGCAACTGACTTAGCAAATGAAACCTAAGTGCTGAAGTTGGGAACCCAATACGAAATAAGCCTATTGGTGTTCCAGAACCCCAGAAAGCATAAGGAACTTGAGACACTTCTTAGTACAGAGGGTGGAAGATGAACAGTGGGACTGAAAATAAAAGTATTGGCTGAAAATCTATTGAGAGAGCAGTTATTTTCCCATATCCTTCCCCTGCCCCATTCAGCCAGACAATTGTCTCCATCCTATTTCATCAGGAAATTAGAGATTAACTCTAGAAAAATCAAACCAAGGATTTCCCTCTTGCTAGCAACTTCTAGAATACTACAAGTCACAAAATTGGAGAATTCTTTTTTGGAGAGCTTTATCAACTCAAGAAAGTTGATATTATGAGATCTAGAGTTTCCCCCAAGTAAACTACCAGGTCCCTGCCCAATAAACAAACTTAGCCAACTTTTTGATGTCACCATCAGCTTCTTAATGCCTCACTCTTAGAGGCAAACAGTAAAACACGCATCACTAGCCATTTGAGGAAACCATCAATAGGAAAAACAAAAACCTAAAAATAACAGGGTTGTTTCTTTTTTTTTTTCAGAAAGGAACTCAGTAGAGAGAAACAATACAAAGAGAGTAAGAAAAAAATAAAAATAAAAAAAAGAGTAAGAAACCATTTATAATGAATAATCTCAGAGAAATAAAAGATAGCATTACAGTCACAAAACAAGATCATGAGGCTATATATATTTCAAAAAATAAAAATTCAGAGAATAATAAAGCATTTCTTAAAATTTTTTAGAAAATAAAATTTTAAGTTTTAACAAAAAAAAAAAAAACACTGAAGGATAGTGTTTTGAGGTTTGTATATTTCTTCCAGAAAGTTTGAAAAGGAAGACATGAACAAGAGGAAGAAGGCCATCAGGAACAATTAGAACAGGGGGGAAAAAAAAAACCTTTAAAAAAAATAAGATAATTTCCCAGAATTTGAGAATATGGATTTTCAAACTCAAAGATTATACTTAGTACAAAGGAGCACCATTTTGTGACTTTAGTTCTCCCATAGCTTCCAGACACTGATAGCTTCCAGATTAAAAGAAATAATTTAGAAAAGTTCAGGATCAGAATACCATCAGATGGGGATCCCTGGGTGGCCCAGCGGTTTCGCGCCTGCCTTTGGCCCAGGGCGTGATCCTGGAGTCCCGAAATCGAGTTCCGTGTCGGGCTCCCGGGCCCCCGGGCTCCCGGCATGGAGCTTGCTTCTCCCTCTGCCTGTATCTCTGCCTCTCTCTCTCTCTCTCTCTCTCTCTATCATAAATAAATAAAAATAAATCTTAAAAAAATATATTTAAAAAAAAAGAATACCATCAGACTTTTTAACAGTAACAGAAGCTAGATGACAATGAAGAAATGCTTTTAAGTATGTTGGGAAATAGTGTTCATTAAGGAATTCTATACCGAGCCAAAATATTAAGAATAACCATGAATATGGTTTCAAATGTGTTAAGTTTTCAAAAAATAAATTACCTTCTATGTATCATTCTCAGGAAGATGCAGGAGATTGTACTTCACTAAAATAAACTAGTTACTGTATTATCTTAGTATCCTTTTGATGCATGAAATGTCTGTAGTGATACCCCCTTTTTCATTCCTGGTATCAATTACTTTGATTTTTTCTCTCTTTTTTTCCAGGCAACTTTTACTAGAAATTTTATTAATTTATTTTATTAATCTTTTAAACAAACCAACTTTTGATTTAATCAATTTTAATCTATTTTTCTCTCTATTTACTTCAAGCTTCACTCTCTTTTCTTTTTCTAGCTTCATAAGGTAGAATCTTGTTTTTTTCTTCTCTAATATAAGTATGTAAAGCTATAGATTTCCCTCTGGGCAGTTTTTTAGCCACATCACACACATTTTAATATATTGTTTTCATAATTGCTTGTTTTTAAATTTTTTCTTGTGACTTTTTTCTTTGATTCATGGATTACTTAGAAGAAGCTATTTAATTTTAAAATAATGAGGATTTCCCAGAAACCTTATTGCTATTGCTTTCTAACTTAATTGACTGTGGTTAGAGAATATACGCTGTAAAATTTCAATCTTTCCAAATTCATTGAGACTTATTTTAAGGTCTAGCATATGGTTTATCGTGGTAACTATTATATGTGCTTTTGAAAAGAATGTATACCCTACTACTGTTGGGTGAAGTGTCCTATGTCGATTAGATCATGCTGATTAATAATGTTTTTATGTCTTTTTTATTCTTAGTCATTTTGTCTAGTTGATCTATCAATTATCAAAAGTCAATTATAAAAAATATCCAACAATGATTTTTCTGTCTGTACTTAGTTGCTCTCCCATGCCTTTAAATCTCTATTTTTTATATCTTATTCAGTGTTCAATTGTTAACTGCAAAAGAATTAGCCTGATAAGGCTGCACCGCTATTACCAGAAAGAATAACCAAAGATTGTAAGATAATTTTGAAAAAAAAATATTTTTATTCTAAAGCTTGACTCAGATTTCCAAAATTTATTGTGTTATTCCCCTTACCTGCCCCAACCCCAACCATATCACAAAAGGATCTGGTACCAAGATACACATTATTTCCATTAATGGATTTTAAAAACTACATCTTTTGGGAGGGCAGGTAGAAGGAAGAAGAGCAGGGGACCTCATTTCATCTGGCCCCTTGAATTTAGCTAGATAACTATCAAATTATTCTAAACACCTATGAACTCAACCTGAGATGTAAGAAAAGAATTGCTGGAGCTCTACAAGTAGAAAAGTGACCACTTTTTGCAACTAGGAGGTATAGAGAAGTGGATCTGAGGGGATATATCAGAAGATAAATGGTGGGTAGTGGGACAGAGCTTCTGTAAGCCAGCTACTGGAAAGTGATACAGCCCCAGAAAACAAAATCAGAACCTTTAGAAATCTGCTGGTGAAACACGTCCCTGCCTGAAAGGTGCTAAGGTGGTAAAGAGGGCAGAATCCTAGGTGATCTCAGTATCCCCAGGGTCATATAATGCAAGTGCCTGAGCCAACAGAGTTCCCAAGCATTGGAGCAGAAAACCAGTTATGGTCAATGAAACCAGGAGGGGAGTCTCAGCTCGGTTCACCATAAACTGAGAACCCTGACATGATCAAGGAACCACTCTCCATGCAAGCGTCCTACAAAGGGCAGAAACAGGAAAACCCTCTGCCTTCCACAGGGAGGATCAGTGTGGTGTGCATCTCTGGAGTTTGCAGAGTTTGGCACACACAGAAGTGAAGACCACTTATCCTTGAGTGTTTACTAAAGAGAGGAGACTGAGATCTTTCAGCTCCAGGGCTGGACACAGGCTCAGCCATTTTTATTTTCATCTTATAAAGAGGCATGGAAAGCCCTCAGGGAACAAAAGCCACATAGAGCAACCAGAAGCAGATTATACCCAGCCCAGCCACCTGGTAAGGGGCAGTACAACTCCACCCAGGCAAAGACACCTGAGAATCAGCACAGCAGGCCCCTCCTCCAGAAGATCAGCTGGAAGAACAGGGAATACCAAGTTTATGGAGCACACAGCACTACAAAACTCCAGTGCTAGGGAAAAATAGTATATAGAATTTGAAATTTTTCTCATGATTCATTTATCTTTCAGTTTAAAATTTTCCTTTTCTCAGGCAGCCCGGGTGGCTCAGTAGTTTGGTGCTGCCTTCAGCCCAGGGCATGATCCTGGAGACCTGGGATCAAGTCCCATGTCAGGCTCCCTGCATACGGAGCCTGCTTCTCCCTCTGCCTGTCTGTCTCTGTCTCTCTCTCTCTCTCTCTCTCTCTGTCTCTCATGAATAAATAAATAAAATCTTTTAAAAAAATTTTTCCTTTTCTCTTTTCCTTTTTTTCCTTTTTCAACTAGTTTCTTATTTTATCAATTGTTCTTAAGTCTTTTTTAACTTTAATTTTTACATTATATTATATAGATACATTCTTCATGTTTGGCTTCCTTTCACTGCATTCAATTTTATTTTTGTATACATATAAATTTTGCTTTCTTTACAATATTGGAATTTAGTGTTTTCTAACAAATAGATTAAAATACACCCAGGGCAAAGTGGATCACCCTGCTTTGTCCACCTAAGAGATTATATTCTCTCTTCTGCCCCCTCTTTTTTTTTTTTTTTGGAAGGAGAAATTTACAACAAAAGAAAGAACCAGAAGTAGTACTCTTTGCCATAGATCTAATCAATATAGATATAAGTAAAATGTCACAGCTGGAATTCAGGATAACTATTATAAAGTTACTAACTGGCCTTGAAAAAAAGCATAAAAGACACTAGAGAATCTCTGCATGCAGAAATCAAATCAAATCAAATCAAGCTGAAATTAAAAATGCTTTTTAACTGAGATGCAGTATAAACTGGATGCTCTAACAGCTAGGGTAAATGAGGCAGAAGAGTCAGTGATATAAAAGACAAGTTGATGGGAAGGAAGGAAGCTGAGGAAAAAAGAAAAACAACTAATCAACCATGAGGGAAGTCTTTGAGAAATCAGCGATACCATAAGGCAAGACAATATTAGAATTACTGGAATCCCTGAAGAAGATGAGAGAGAGAGAGAGAGAGAGAAATGGTATATTTGAGCAAATCATAGCTAAGAATTTCCCTAATCTGGGGAAGGAAAGAGGCATTCAAGTCCAAAAGGTAGAGAAGACCCCTCTCGAAATCAATAAAAATAGATCAATGCCCCCAACATATAATAGTGAAGCTTGCAAATATCAGAAATAAAGGAAAAATTCTGAAGCAGCTTGAGACAAGAGTTTCTTAACATACAGGGGTAGAACCATCAGGCTGGCAGCAGACCTGTCCACAGATATGTGTGGCAGGCCTGATATATTCAGGGTACTAAATGAGAAAAATATGCAGCCAAGAATACTTAATCCAGCAAGGCTGTCATTCCGAATGGAAGGAGAGATAAAGAGTTTCAGGACAACAATAGCCAAACTGTGGAAAGAGCCTCGGTATCCATCGAAAGATGAATGGATAAAGAAGCTGTGGTGTATGTATACAATGGAATATTACTCAGCCATTAGAAATGACAAATACCCACCATTTGCTTCAACGTGGATGGAACTGGAGGGTATTATGCTGAGTGAAGGAAGTCAATCAGAGAAGGATAAACATTATATGGTCTCATTCATTTGGGGAATATAAAAATAGTGAAAGGGAAGAAAGGGAAAAGGAGAGGAAATGAGTGGGAAATATCAGTGAGGGTAACAGAACATGAGAGACATCCAACTCTGGGAAACAAACAAGGGGTGGTAGAAGGGGAGGTGGGTTGGGGGTTGGGGTGACTGGGTGATGGGCACTGAGGGGGCACTTGATGGATGAGCACTGGGTGTTATGCTATATGTTGACAAATTGAACTCCAATTTAAAAAAAAAACTATACAAAAAATAAAATAATAAAATAAATAAATAAATAAAAATAAGTAAAAGAGTTTCAGGACAATCAGAAACTAAAAGAATTTGTGATCACCAGACCAGCTCTATGAGACATATTAAAAGGGATCCTATAAGTGCAGAAGAAATATCAAAGTAACATAGACAAGAAAGAAACAGAGACAATCTACAGAAGCAGGCACTTTACAGGTAATATAATGGCACTAAATTCATATCTTTCAATAGTGACTCTGAGTATAAATGTACTAAATGCTTTAATCAAAAGACACAGGATATCAGATTGAATAAAAAAAAACAGACATATCCATATACTGTCTACAAAAGACTAATTTTAGATCCAAGAACACCACCAGATTGAAAGTGAGGGGGTGGAGAAATATTTATTATGCTAATGGACCTCAAAAGAAAGCTGGAGTAGCAATACTCATATCAGAAAAATTAGATTTTAAACCAAAGACTGTAGTAAGGGATAAGGAGTAACACTATATCATGCATAACCAACAAGAAGATCTAACAATTATAAATATTTATGCCCCTTGGAGTCCCTACTCTTCCGCCATCTTGCCCCTCCCCAATGCCTTGAAATTAGAACTTAATCACAACAAGAAGTATGGAAGGACCACAAACACGTGGAGGTTAAGGACCATCCTGCTAAAAGATGAAAAGGTCAACCAGGAAATTAAGGAAGAATTAAAAAGATTCATGGAAACTAATGAGAATGAAGATACAACCGTTCAAAATCTTTGGGATGCAGCAAAAGCAGTACTGAGGGGGAAATACATCGCAATACAAGCATCCATTCAAAAACTGGAAAGATCTCAAATTCAAAAGCTCACCTTACACATAAAGGAACCAGAGAAAAAGCAACAAATAGACCTCACCCCCAGCAGAAGAAGACAGTTAATTAAAATTCGGGCAGAACTAAATGATATCGAGACCAAAAGAACTGTGGAACAGATCAACAGAACCAGGAGTTGGTTCTTTGAAAGAATTAATAAGATAGATAAACCATTAGCCAACCTTATTAAAAAGAAGAGAGAGAAGACTCAAATTAATAAAATCATGAATGAGAAAGGAGAGATCACTACCAACACCAAGGAAATACAAACGATTTTAAAAACATATTATGAACAGCTGTACGCCAATAAATTAGGAAATCTAGAAGAAATGGATGCATTCCTGGAAAGCCACAAACTACCAAAACTGGAGCAGGAAGAAATAGAAAACCTGAACAGGCCAATAACCAGGGAAGAAATTGAAGCAGTCATCAAAAACCTCCCAAGACACAAGAGTCCAGGGCCAGATGGCTTCCCAGGGGAATTCTATCAAACGTTTAAAGAAGAAATCATACCTATTCTACTAAAGCTGTTTGGAAAGATAGAAAGAGATGGAGTACTTCCAAATTCGTTCTATGAGGCCAGCATCACCTTAATTCCGAAACCAGACAAAGACCCCACCAAAAAGGAGAATTACAGACCAATATCCCTGATGAATATGGATGCAAAAATTTTCAACAAGATACTAGCCAATAGGATCCAACAACACATTAAGAAAATTATTCACCATGACCAAGTAGGATTTATCCCTGAGACACAAGGCTGGTTCAACACTCGTAAAACCATCAATGTGATTCATCATATCAGCAAGAGAAAAACCAAGAACCATATGATACTCTCATTAGATGCAGAGAAAGCATTTGACAAAATACAGCATCCATTCCTGATCAAAACCCTTCAGAGTGTTGGGATAGAGGGAACTTTCCTCGACATCTTAAAAGCCATCTACGAAAAGCCCACAGCAAATATCATTCTCAATGGGGAAGCACTGGGAGCTTTTCCCCTAAGATCAGGAACAAGACAGGGATGTCCACTCTCACCACTGCTGTTCAACATAGTTCTGGAAGTCCTCGCCTCAGCAATCAGACAACAAAAAGACATTAAAGGCATTCAAATTGGCAAAGAAGAAGTCAAACTCTCCCTCTTCGCCGATGACATGATACTCTACATAGAAAACCCAAAAGCCTCCACCCCAAGATTGCTAGAACTCATACAGCAATTTGGTAGCGTGGCAGGATACAAAATCAATGCCCAGAAATCAATGGCATTTCTATACACTAACAATGAGACTGAAGAAAGAGAAATTAAGGAGTCAATCCCATTTACAATTGCACCCAAAAGCATAAGATACCTAGGAATAAACCTAACCAAAGAGGTAAAAGATCTATACCCTAAAAACTATAGAACACTTCTGAAAGAAATTGAGGAAGACACAAAGAGATGGAAAAATATTCCATGCTCATGGATTGGCAGAATTAATATTGTAAAAATGTCAATGTTACCCAGGGCAATTTATACGTTTAATGCAATCCCTATCAAAATACCATGGACTTTCTTCAGAGAGTTAGAACAAATTATTTTAAGATTTGTGTGGAATCAGAAAAGACCCCGAATAGCCAGGGGAATTTTAAAAAAGAAAACCATAGCTGGGGGCATCACAATGCCAGATTTCAGGTTGTACTACAAAGCTGTGGTCATCAAGACAGTGTGGTACTGGCACAAAAACAGACACATAGATCAATGGAACAGAATAGAGAACCCAGAAGTGGACCCTGAAATGTACGGTCATCTAATATTCGATAAAGGAGGAAAGACTATCCATTGGAAGAAAGACAGTCTCTTCAATAAATGGTGCTGGGAAAATTGGACATCCACATGCAGAAGAATGAAACTGGACCACTCTCTTTCACCATACACAAAGATAAACTCAAAATGGATGAAATATCTAAATGTGAGACAAGATTCCATCAAAATCCTAGAGGAGAACACAGGCAACACCCTTTTTGAACTTGGCCACAGTAACTTCTTGCAAGATACATCCACAAAGGCAAAAGAAACAAAAGCAAAAATGAACTATTGGGACTTCATCAAGATAAGAAGCTTTTGCACAGCAAAGGATACAGTCAACAAAACTAAAAGACAACCTACAGAATGGGAGAAGATATTTGCAAATGACGTATCAGATAAAGGGCTAGTTTCCAAAATCTATAAAGAACTTATTAAACTCAACACCAAAGAAACAAACAATCCAATCATGAAATGGGCAAAAGACATGAACAGAAATCTCACAGAGGAAGACATGGACATGGCCAACAAGCACATGAGAAAATGCTCTGCATCACTTGCCATCAGGGAAATACAAATCAAAACCACAATGAGATACCACCTCACACCAATGAGAATGGGGAAAATTAACAAGGCAGGAAACAACAAATGTTGGAGAGGATGCGGAGAAAAGGGAACCCTCTTACACTGTTGGTGGGAATGTGAACTGGTGCAGCCACTCTGGAAAACTGTGTGGAGGTTCCTCAAAGAGTTAAAAATAGACCTGCCCTACGACCCAGCAATTGCACTGTTGGGGATTTACCCCAAAGATTCAGATGCAATGAAACGTCGGGACACCTGCACCCCGATGTTTCTATCAGCAATGGCCACAATAGCCAAACTGTGGAAGGAGCCTCGGTGTCCATCGAAAGATGAATGGATAAAGAAGATGTGGTTTATGTATACAATGGAATATTACTCAGCAATTAGAAACGACAAATACCCACCATTTGCTTCAACGTGGATGGAACTGGAGGGTATTATGCTGAGTGAAATAAGTCAATCGGAGAAGGACAAACAGTGTATGTTCTCATTCATTTGGGGAATATGAATAATAGTGAAAGGGAATATAAAGGAAGGGAAAAGAAATGTTGGGAAATATCAGGAAGGGAGACAGAACATAAAGACTCCTAACTCGGGGAAACGAACTAGGGGTGGTGGAAGGGGAGGAGGGCGGGTGTTGGAGGGGAATGGGTGACGGGCACTGAGGTGGACACTTGATGGGATGAGCACTGGGTGTTTTTCTGTATGTTGGTAAATTGAACACCAATAAAAATTAATTTAAAAAAATAAATAAAATAAAATAAAATAAAATAAAATAAAATAAAATAAAATAAAAATATTTATGCCCCTAACTTGGGATAAACCAATTATTAACAAAATTAAAGAAACACATTGATAATAATACAATAGTGGTAGGGAACTTCAACACCCCACTCACAGCAATGGACAGATTATCTAAGGAGAAGATGAACAAGGAAACAAGGGCTTTGAATAACACACTGAATCAAGTGGACTTCACAGATATATACAGAGCATCTCAACCTAAAGCAACAGAATATACATTCTTCTCAAGTGCACATGGAATATTCCCCAGAATAGATCACATACTGAGTCACAAATCAGGTCTCAACCAAGCCCAAAAGACTGGAATTATTCCCTGCATATTTTGAAACGTGAACTCAATCACAAGAGGAAATTTGGAAGGAACTCAAGCACTTGGAGGTTAAAGAACATCCTATTAAAGAATGGGTCAACCAGGAAATTAAAGAAGAATTTTTTTTAAAGTTCATGGAAACAAATGACAATGAAAATACAACTGTTCAAAATGTTTGGGATATAGCAAAGGCAGTCCTAAGAGGGAAGTAAGTACATATAGCAATACAAGCCTTTCTCAAAAAATTAGAAAAGTCTCAAACACACAAGCTAAACTTATACCTAAAGGAGCTGGAGAAAGAAGAGCAAATAAAGCCTAAGCCCAGCAGGAGAGAGAAATAATAAAGATTAGAGCAGAAATTAATGAAATAGAAAACAAAAGAACATTAAAAGAGATCAATGAAACTAAAAACTGGTTCTTTGAAAGAACTAAGAGGATAGATAAACCCCTCGCCAGAATTAACAAAAAGAAAAGAGAAAGGAACTAAATTAATAAAATCATGAATGAAAGAGTAGAGGTCATGACCAACATCTAGGAAATACAAACAATTGTAAGAACATATTATGAGCAACTATATGCCAACAAATTAGGCAATCTGGAATAAATGGTTGCATTTCTGGAAACTTATAAATTACCAAAACTGAAACATGAACAAATATAAAACCTGAGCAGACCCATAACCAGCAAGGAAATTGAAGCAGTAATCAAAAATCTCAGTAATCAGACAACAAAAAGAAATAAAAGGCATTCAAACTGGCAATGAAGAAGTCAAACTCTCACTCTTCAAAGATAACATGATATTTTACGTGGAAAACCCAAAAGACTCCACACCAAAATTGCTAGAACTCACACAGGAATTCAGCAACTGGCAAGATATAAAATCAAGCACAGAAATCAGTTGTATCTCTTTACACTAACAATGTGACAGAAGAAAGAGAAATTAAGGAATAGAGCCCATTTACAACTGTACCAAAAACCATAAGATACCTTGGAATTAACTAACCAAAGAGGAAAAGGATCTGTGGTCTAACAGGACACTTATGAAAGGAATTGAGAAGACACGAAGAAATGGAAAAACATTCCATGCTCATGAATTGGAGGAATAAGCATTGTCAATACTATTTACAATTGCACCAAAAACCATAAGATGCCTAGGAATAAATCTAACCAATGAGGTAAAGGTAAAGGATCTACAGAAAACTGTAGAACACTCATGAAAGAAATTGAGGAAAACACAAAAAAAATAGAACAATGTTCCATGCTCACGTATTGGAAGAAGTGTTGTTAAAATGTCTATGCTACCCAGAGCAATCTACACATTCAATGCAATCTCTATCAAAATACCACCATTTTTCACAGAGGTAGAATAAATAATACTAAAATTTTATGGAATCACAAAGAACCCCAACTAGCCAAAGGAATGTTGAAAAATAAAACCAAAGCTAGTAGCATCACAATGCCAGACTTCAAGCTAGAATACAAAGCTATAATCATCAAGACAGTATGGTACTGGCACACACACAAAAAAAAACAGACACATGGATCAATGGAACAGAATAGATAACCCAGAAATGGACCTCAACTCTACAGTCAACTAATCTTCAACAAAGCAGGAAAGAATATCCAATGGAAAAAGGACAAGATCTTCAATAAATGGTGCTGAGAAAACTGGACAGCCACACATAGAAGAATGAAACTGGACCATTTTCTTCCACCATACACAAAAATAAACTCAAAACTATTAAAGTCCTAAATGTGAGACAGGAATCCATCAAAATCCTAGAAAATATAGGCAGCAAACTCTTCAACCTTGGCTGTGTCAACTTATTGTTAGACACATCCCCAAAAGCAAGGGAAACAAAAGCAAAAATGAACTATTGGGACTTCATCAAGATTAAAAGCTTCTTCACGGCAAAGGAAACATTAATCGAAACTAAAAGGCAATCTATGGAATGGGAAAAGATATTTGCAAGTGACATATCAGATAAAGGGCTAGTATTCAAGATCTACAAAGACTTATCAAACCCAACACTCAAAAATGAGTGAATTCAGTCAAGAAATGGGCAGATGATAGTAACAGACATTTTGCAAAAGAAGACATATAATGGCCAACAAACATGAAAAAATGCTCCACATCACTCGACATCAGCGAAATACAAATCAAAACCACAATGAGATACCACCTCACACCAGTCAGAATGGGAAATTAATAAGATAGGAAACAACAAATGTTGGTGAGGATGTGGAGAAAGGGGAACACTCTTACACTCTTGGTAGGAATGCAAGCTGGTACAGCCACTCTAGGAAAGAGTATGGAGGTTCCTCAGGAAGTTAAAAATAGAGCTTCCCTACAACCCAGCAATTGCACTACTAGGTATTTACCTCAAATATACAAATGTTGTGATATGAAGGGGCACCTACACCTCAATGTTCATAGCAGCAATGTCTACAACAGCCAAACTGTGGCAAGAGCTGAAATGTCCATCAACAGATGAATGGAAAAAGAAGATGTGGTAATTTATACAATGGGATATTATTCACCATCAGAAAGAATGAATACTTACCACTTACATTGCCATGGATAGAACTGAAGGGTATTATTATGCTGAGCAAAATAAGTCAACCAGAGAAAGACAGTTATACGGTTATACAGTTTTACTTAAGTGGGATATAAGAAACAGTGCAGAGAACATAGGGGAAGGGAGGGAAACTGAATGGGAAGTCATCAGAGAGGGAGAAAAACCATGAAAGACTCTTAATTATAGGAAACAAACTAACAGTTGCTGGAGGGGAAGTGGGCGGGAGGATGGGGTAACTGGGTGATGGGTATTAAGGAGGGAACGTGATGAGATGAGCACAGGTGTTATACACAACTGACAAATTCTTGAACACTACATCTGAAACTAATGATGTACTGTATGTTGGCTAATTGAATTTAAATCTTAAAAAATTAAAAATAAAAATTACATCTTTTGCATGTCTTGTTTTTTAAGATTTTATTTATTTATTAGAGACCCAGAGAGAGAGAGAGGCAGAGGGAGAAGCAGGCTCCATTCCATGCAGGGAGCCTGACGTGGGACTCAATTCGGGATCTCCAGGATCATGCCGTGGGCTGAAGGTGGTGCTAAACCACTAAGCCACTGGGGCTGCCCCCTTTTGCATGTCTTTAAATGAGTATTATATTGCCCTTTAATCAATATACTTTTAAAAATAGATGAATATAAGATTAAAGGAAATTTTTTTCATTTCACTTCATTGTCCAATTTCCCCCTCGTCTCTGCAAAAGGAAAAGAGAGCAATTATGAGAGCACATTAACACATGAGAAGATTCTGTACATTTATGGGAAATATTTCCTAGAAATCCTGGAAGATAAAAAATTCATAACCATGCCCAGGATTGGCATGACCAAACTAAAAGGTAGCATAAGAGATTGATGTCTGCTAATTAGAATTGAAAGGACACTGCCAAGATTTAAGCAGGGAGATATTTCTAGACAGGAATTAGAACTGCCTGCTACGTTTGAATCCATGTGTTCATGCTACACAGTACAAAAATTCAAAACTGTGAATCTCAAAAATCCCATATCATAAGTTATATCACCATTATAAAATGCAATTTTGTAGAAACATCAATTTTATGTGACAATATCCAAAGAGCTCATAAAATATGTGAGCTGCAGGCAGACACTTCTTTGAAAATTGAAACTAACTTCATAACTCTGATCTACTTTTTGGTAGAAGTAGAAGTAAAACATATCTAAACTTTAGGACAAAAACATCTGCCCTATTCTTATCCCCACGGAAATCTTTCTTCCTGGCCAAGCGCTCTTCATGAGAGCACCCTGAAAGGTGTAAACTCATGGTCCAGCAAATTCCAGTGCACATATCCACTCAGCAATGGCCCAGAGAAAAGAATCAAGGAAGATATGAGAAGAAATCATCTAACTCAGAAGAAGAAGAGACATTGACTACTTTAATGATCTTAATGAAAAAGAGACAAATGAAGAGGACAAAATGTGGTTCAAATGAGTACACAAGAAATTTAGAATCTCTCAGTTCCAGTGTTAACTCTCCTACTATTACAGCACATGATAAAGTCATCACGTGTTTATATTTTTCATACATTAATTAAGGAGTCACATAGTCACTCATGAAAATGAGTTCAAGTATTTCCCTTCTTAAATGTCTACCAGGTCTTAATATACCCCTCAATTCTTTCTATATGACTACTGAAAACCTTGAAAAAGGTGAACTTTCATGCTTTACCCAAAAACTAAGGCTAGAAAACAACCCCCCAAAAAGACCTCCCTTACAACTACAACAACTACTATCTTTGCCATTCTCTACTCTGATCTTGTATTATTTATATAATATATAAATTTATATAATTTCACTTTGGTTAACATATATTAGTTTCAGGTGTTCATTCTGTAATATTCTCTTCATATCACTTACCACTGTCTGAAATTATATTACATATGACTCCTTGTTTATTGCCTAGACTATAAGTCCACTAGGTATGGCACTTTGTTTTCTTCCCTACTATATCCCCAACATTTGGAAGCCATATTTAACCTAGCCATTGTAGGGACTAAATAAATATTGATTAAAAGAATAAACCTAACTGCCTTTGTACTAAATTAGGTACTAAATGTACCTAAATGCCTTTTGTACTAAAGCATATTGAAACAGTTCCAGTGTTTCTCAAACTAGGACTTGAATTATCTGGATTACAAATACAATCACACTAATAAGAGAAGTCCTAAAGACATTTCACTCTAGACTATGACAATTCTATAAAAGTCTACTTCACTCCTGGTACTATGTGCTGCTGAATGACTTCTATAGCTAAATCCAGTATTTGTGCAAATATCTTGGTTATCTATAGCCTATTTACATGCTTTAACTTAATTACAGACTCTCACATTGGGTACTTTAAAAAGTGGGGGTGAGGGAGTCTAAATTTTGGGTATGCAGACAAAAGGATGAAATAGAAATTATCACCAATTGACCTATCCTACAAACTCCACTATGGGTCTCAGAAAAGGAGATCCTTAATGGCTACAGGCATATTTCTCTTCCTGAGTGTGGCTTGGCTACTTGGTTCCCCATCTTTCCCATTACAGGCCAAGACATATAACATCATAATAATAAATAGATATAATGCCAATAACAGCAGTCTCCTGCTGGGAACAAGACACACGCACACACATACCTAAACACACGCGCACGTGCACACACACACACACACACACACACACACCTGTCCAATAGAACAAACCTAGCTTCTTACAGATCCCGCTACCTCAGGGTTTATTTACTCCTAAGACCCAGACAAAGGATAGAATATCTGTTATTTCCTACTTACTCAACTACTTTATCTAGCTTAAGGAGATACATTCAATAAATCAGATTATTTGTATATACAGGTCCTGTTGAATTATTTGATCTATTGTTTTAAACCAAAGTATATTTACTATCTAAGGTCTGAATATTATTATTGCCTTTGTTTCCTTTTACTTTTGTTGTAAAAAAAGGGGGGGGGAGTAAAAGACAATACCCAAGAATAGCTTACCATAATAAAACGTTTTAAAAATATGGTCTATTGTCCTCATGTGGCAAATAGCAGTACAGATATACTGATATCAATTGAATCTGTACCTTGGGGCACCTGGGTGGCTCAATCGGTTAAGCATCTGCCTCTAGGGATGCCTGAGTGGCTCGACCAATGAGCGTCTGCTTTCAGCTCAGGGTTTGATCTCCAAGTTTTGGGATCAAGTTCCACATCTGGCTCCCTATGGGGAGCCTGCTTCTCCCTCTGCCTATGTCTCTGCCTTCTTTCTGCATCTCTCATGAATAAATAAATAAAATCTTAAAAAAAAAAAAAGGCATCTGCCTTCAGCTCAGGTCATGATCTTAGGATCCTGGGAAGCCCTGTGTGCAACCCCACGGCATGCTCCCTGTTCAGCAAGGAGTTTGTCCCTCCCCACCCCACCCCACCCCACCCCCAAATTATGGTCTTTCTCTCTCAAATAAGCAAATAAAAACTTAAAAAAAAATCTGTACCGGGATCCCTGGGTGGCGCAGCGGTTTGGCACCTGCCTTTGGCCCAGGGCACGATCCTGGAGACCCGGGATCAAATCCCACATCGGGCTCCCAGTGCATGGAGCCTGCTTCTCCCTCTGCCTGTGTCTCTGCCTCTCTCTCTCTCTCTCTCTCTCTGTGACTATCATAAATAAATATTTTTTTTTAAATCTGTACCTTAGAAGTCAGTACTTAATGACAAAATGTTCATTTTGTCAACAATTTAATTTCAGAAAAAAAATAAATAATCACATTAATTTTAAGTTACTGGTTTTTCTGAAGAGTATATATTTAATTTGCTAATTTGAGGTTTATAGTGATATAAGAGCTTATCCTGAGTTATAGGCTTATACATTTTGAGAAACAGTATCATAAAAGCCCTTTATGTCATTGCTGAGGAACTATGAGTAATAATCCTTTAAAAGGCAGGAAAAAAAGAGAATTGTGAATTTTGTAAAACTAATGGGAGGGTTTAATAAATAGCCAGATAAAAATACACATACAAATATTAATAGTATTCCTATATACCAGAGATAAATAGCTTACAATTCATAAGGGGAAAGTTTTCTTTGATAATAGCAACAAATACATGTTTTAAATACCTAGGAATGACAATAACAATAATAACACCACAGATAACATTCATTTAACTTTAAGAGACAGAGGAGTGGCCTGAGAAATAGAATTTGGGGAGGTTTATCTGAGGGACATTTTCCTTTCAAATTAGAAGAGTCATGAACTGATATATAAATCAATGAGAAAGATCCCCTTTTAAAATGAAATGTTAGGGATCCCTGGGTGGCGCAGCGGTTTGGCGCCTGCCTTTGGCCCAGGGCACGATCCTGGAGACCTGAGATCGAATCCCACATCGGGCTCCCGATGCTTGGAGCCTGCTTCTCCCTCTGCCTGTGTCTCTGCCTCTCTCTCTATCATAAATAAATAAAAAATTAAAATGAAATGTTAAATGTACTTGGGAGAGAAAGGTGCATTGTTGAATTCTTCTAATTAAACAAGATGAATTTATGTCCACATTAGATATTTTGCCAAACATTGTTCCTTCTTTTTTTTTCTTATAAATTTATTGTTTATTGGTGTTCAATTTGCCAACATATAGAATAACACCCAGTGCCCATCCCATCAAGTGTTCCTTCTTCTCCCTGACCTGATCTTGTGCTGTGGTGAATCACAGTCATGGAAATACCATTTCTCTGATTGCAGGAAAATCAGAAGAAAAGAAAGAAATTCTTTTGACCTGGTCTCCATCAACAGAGTAATCAGTATAATTGAAACAAGTATCCCAGTAATCATGATAATTTGTCTTTTAAAGATAAGAATAATCTGTTGTTTTGATCATACAGATAATTGCCTCCATTCTTCATTGCACTTTGCTAGTGTGGGCTGGGTCAAAATAAAAGGGGCAGTCCATGATTATCATTTTATTTGCATAATTATGTATGTAAGAAAGTGAGTAGGAAGCTTTGTCTTTGACACTTCTCTTTTCCACTTTTCTGGTGTTGTTTCCACATGTCTTATTTTGAGTATCAAAATTAACCATAGCTATTTGTGAGGTAGTAAATGAGTCCCACCAGACAATGTTGGCTAGGCAATGGAAGTTTGGTTTTTTTTGTTTTTTTAAATTATTCTTGAGAGACAGAGAGAGAGAGAGAGAGAGAGAGAGAGAGGCAGAGACACAGGCAGAGGGAGGAGCAGGTTCCATGCAGGGAGCCTGACATGGGACTCGATCCCGGGTCTCTAGGATCACGCCCTGGGCCAAAGGCAGGCGCTAAACCGCTGCACCACCTGGGCTGCCCTCAATGGAAGTTTGGATCATATCAGACTACTTCTGTCTTGGCCCAATATAAATGGATAGACTTCAGATTTTGTGAAGATGAAAAGAATGTATCAGTGTTTATTAAGTATTGAGGTTCCCAGCCACTAAGCTATAACAGTGAAATTTATACAAATAAGGCAATAGAGACTAGAATGTTTCTTTTTTAGTAGAAAAGCCAAATGAATTCCTATATTTAAAACAAGCTGTTGAGCTCTTTTTCTCTCCTGTGCTCTTCTGTTTACTCCTTTTTATAATTTCTCTCTTTTCAATGCTAAATTATGAATGTAATGAGGGTGTCACACTTTAAGGCACCAAGTTGCTGAAGATAATCTCTAGAGGTAGTATCTTTTTATAATGTATTAAGTTACCAGGTAGGAACTTCACACTATTTTAGATCTTGATGCTGACATAGACTCCAGACCCATCTGGGTAAAGAAAACACTGATTCTTTCCATATGCAGCATAAAGATATTCAGTCTTAGAAGATTCCACTTAATTGCATCTCCAGGAAGAACACTCTGAAGTACAGATTTGACAGAAAGGGTAGGAGACGAGGTTTATTGAGGATCAACACCTGTAGGAGAGTGAAGAAAGCGGGACTGGGCAAAGGAAGAAGATGAATTTTGTAGCAATCTCAATAAAAACCTCAGCTAAATCCATAAGAAGTTCTGGAGCTAGAATGGCCCTTTGTCCCCCAACAATCCTTTGTTGGGAAAAAACAGAGCCTTTCTCTCTCACATGGACCAATCTTTGTATGTGGGCTGCCCTCCCCCCGGGGATGGGGCTAACCTTGGACAAGGTATACCTCTCTTCAGCCAAGGGCAAGTCCCAGAGACTCAGCTGAGCATTATCAGTTGCCAACATTCCCAGCAATTGGGAAAATGAGTGCTTTAGTCCTGAAGAGACTGCATATAACCAGTATCTACTACACAGTGGTATTAGGAAACAATATATGTATTTTTTAAATCCAAAGCTTCTATCAAAGGAACTTGTCAAGAGAATCATCTATGGTCTCTTCTAATTTTGGTGCCTCATTTTTCAGCAAAATTAAGAGGAAACGACTTCAGGGCCCCTGGGTGGCTCAATCGGTTAAGCGTCTGCCTTCACCTCAGTTCATGATCTCAGGATCCTGAGATTGAGGCCCACATCAGTCTCCCTGCTCAGCGGAGAGTCTGCTTACTCCTCTCCTCTCCCTCTGCCCCTCTCCTCTCCCCCTGCTCATCTTTCTCTCATGCTCTCTCTCTCTCTGTCTCTCTCTCAAAAATATATAAATAAGTTTAAAAAAAAAAGAGGAAAGGATTTCAAATGTACTCGTGCCTCATAAAAAGTTAAGTTTCACTTATATTTTACTCTTGGATCCTATTATCTCTCTGTTAAATTAGATCTCAAAACTCCAAAGTAATTTTCAAGTCCCTTTGATAGTACTAATATTGGTACCTTTTAACTAAATCTGAGAGTAAAATTTAATTCCGCAAAGAGGACGACTGAAGATGATTGATCATAGAATTCTAGTGCTGAGGCTAGCATTCCAGGCTGCTGAATTCAAACTAGGAATTCAAAAGAACTCCTTTAATCCTAACTAACCCCATCATCATCCATTTTTCCAAAGGAACAGAATTGCTAGTGAACCCATAATGAATTTGATTATCCCTGCAAAACCTAGTTGTGCTATGTTTCTTCTAATGAGAAAAAGTAGAACAGCCACACTACCTCCTTTATTGTCTTCCCCTGTCCTTCTTCATAAAGGTCATTAGTTACATCTGGGGTCTCTAGAACTCTGAATAGCCAACTGATAGATATAAAAAGGTCATCTGCCCTCCCAGACATATGAAAGTCAGCCGTCTTTATTTGGGCATTTTGCCCGGGAGAGGTGCAAAAGAAAACTAAAATGACTACATTGGGTTTACTATATCACTTTATTAGGACTTGTGTAGCATCTTTGTTCCTTAGAGGAACAAAATGGAGAGAACTAAAAATAGAGGACATTGATCTTTTCCTGGCACTAAGCTTCATGAAGAATAGCTTTTTGCAAAAGAGCGGCTTTATTTCATCTATTTAAGTATTCCATGTCATGCGTGCAACATAGCATTTTCCTTAATGTATTCCATTCCTACTTCTGCTTTTATTTTGTCAACAGCAACTTTAATATTAATGATTCACACCAAAAAAGAGGAGACTGAAAATACTTAGTTCAGAATAAAATGACTCCTCTTCTTGTCATAGGCAGGAAGCTAACTTAAATTGATATTAAACTGTCAGTGAACATGAAAACAAAAAATGCAAGCCATTGATTTTAACAGAACTTGTACATTGTTTACACTTGTGAAAGCCCTTTTTTAGTTATTTTGAAACAATTTTCTATTAAAAAGGAATGACATGTTTCCTGCTGTTTTCATCAGGCATACGTTTTCATTTTCTACTGGAATGTTTCCATGTCCTTGTGTATGATTATACCCCAATTTCTGTGTAACCCTTCTAGAATATGTAATGATAAAACCGTACATTTTTGTAGTAGAAAGAGAACTCTGTGTCTTATTCAACAATATCCATCCTACTCAGTGCATCCTATCAAGTTTTCAAACATAAGATGGGATATACAAATAGTTCTTGAAAATTGATAACAAAGAATACTGATAATAAATTTTTTTCTGATATCCAAGGCCCACCTAAAACTGTGCATCTAGTTTGTTTTCCTTCCAAAATGTTAATCTGAGTCATGACAAAAGCTACTGAAGGAGCCAATTTCCTGGACTGTACCTCCAAGGAGAGCATGTGTGACATGCCACACACCCACCTGGGTCCCCTCTAGTGCTGCCATGAGGTCTGCATACTTCTGTCATGGTCAGAGAAATGTTTCTGGAACAATACAGAAAGTGAACACAGAACACAGAAATGCAATATTTTGGTATAAAAATATTGTTGCTAAGAGAAAAAGAAGACAAATTGGTTGACAAGGCAAAAATGAGGTTTTTGCAATTTAGTCTTGAAAGAAAAGAGATCAAGTTCTAATAACCCTTAGAACCTGTAGACTAATAAAATACCCTTAGACCTGTAGACTTCTTGGTGAGGAAAGTGGGTCAGGGTTATTGGAGTCAAGACAGGGTGCCAATTAGCTGTGCTATGCACTGATTTGGAGTGAGTCAAACTCTGTGCCTTTGTGCATTAAAATGGAGCTAGAAAATACTTTGGGCTCAGGGTGCCTGGGTGGCTCAATTGGTTAGACGTCTGCCTTCGGCTAAGGTCACGATCCCAGGACCTTGGGATCGAACCTTGCATCAGGGTCCCTGCTCAGCAGAGAGTCTGCTTCTCCCTCTGCTCTTCCCCCCTGCTCGCTCTCTCTCTCTCTTTCTCTCTTCCTCTCTCAAATAAATAAAATATTTTTCAAAAAAAAAAGAAAGAAAATACTTTGGGCTCAAAGTGCTCTGAGCTATATAGAGCTAACTAACTCTGATTTCCTGTCTAAAGCATGCATCTTCATTGAACCTCCAAAGTCAACACTAAACCAGGAATAAGAACTAACATACTCCTACAGCTGTTGGTTATATTGTGTCCCCAAAAAGATACATGGAAGTATTAATTCTTAGTACCTGTATATAAGTTTTTTGCAAATGTAATCAAGTTAAGATGAAGTTATACTAGGTTAGGGTGGTCCCTAATCCCATATGCTTGGTGTCCTTACAGAAATGAAGAGACATAGACACACGCAAAGAAGGAAAACAATATAAAGACACACAGAGAAATGGCATGTGATCGGATGATAGGTCAAGCCAAGGAACACCAAAATTGCCAGCAACCACCAGAAGTTAGGAAGTGGCAAGGCAGGATCCTCTCTTAGAACCTGAGAGGGAGGGCATGGCCCTGGCACTCCCCTGATTTCAGACTTATAGCCTCCAAAACTGTGAGACAATAAACTTCTGTTGTTTTAAGCCACCAAGTTTGTGATAATTTTCTATGGAAACCCTAGGAAATTAAAACACCTGCTTTGAAAATGGGAACAGGAAACAGAGGTGGTGCTGCATTGAGGGAATTGGAGAAAGTAGCATGAAGCAAGTAACATTGATCTGTACCTTAACAACAGGATTTGGTTTTAATAAGTTGAGATGATGGAAGATGAGGGGGGGACAACCCAGTAAACAGACTGCATGAGGAAGGAACAACCGTGGGGAAGGGCAGATCATGCTTGAGAAACACCAGGATATCCTATTTCAGTGTGCCTCAAGTGTGTATGGAGTAGAGCAGGTAAGACTACAATATGACATAGCCATATTGAGCAGACAGCTTAAGGAGCTCAGACTTAACCTGTAACTAATAAAGAGCTATTAACTATTTTAAGCGAAATGTGATTTGATCAGATCCATGCTTAGAAAGCTTGATTTGTCAGTGTTTGAATGGTGACTTGGGGAAAGGAGAGAAACTGGGGGGAAAAAGTGAATACCAATTAGGAAATTACTGCAGTAGTCCAAGAAACGACAATAATAGTAAAATAGAAAACTATATAGAGGGAATAGGAAAGGAACAAAGGAGACAGAAATGCAAGCATAGTAGAGATAGAATTCATAGTTCTAGACAATTTCATGTAGGAATAAAAAGAATAAGTGAAAAATAACTGAGCCTGGTTGACTATGAGGCATATCATTAACAGAAAAAGGTTGGAAAGGTGGATTTAGGGAAAACATGAGTAAGAAGCTGGTTTATAACCAGTTAAACGAAATTCTTTCCTGCTATACAAAGATGCTGCATTCTTGCTTGAGAAGTCTCAGAGCCAGTTCATATCTCAGCCTGAGCTGTTATAGCACTGAAGAGTTAGGGTTAGGGGAAGGCAAAGGAGAAAAATGAGAAAAGAAAAATGGACCCAAAACATGTTTGATAACATCTCTGTTGGACACATGTATAGATTCCCTGAGACCATCTGAAAGCAGTCATAATGGCAGGTTGAATAAGCGACAAGCCACAATCTTTTTTTTATTATTATTATTTAAGATTTTAAGTAGTCTCTAAAATAAACAAACACAGAGCTTGGCAAACCCTAGATATTTGGTAAGTGGGGAAAAACAGAAGACAAGAGACTCTTTGAGTAATCTAGGTGAGAAATGAGAGAAGTGGCTATATTCAGGAAGTAGTTGAGATAGAACAGAGAGGAATTCACAACAGATTGGAATAGAGAAGCGATGAAAAGGGAGGAACCCAAAATGACTCCCAGTGTGGTGACTTTGGCAACTGGCTAGATGACAATATCCTTGACTTAGAGAAGAAGGGGTAGGTTTGGGAAAGAGGATCAAGAGCTAGGGTTAGGGCATGTCAAGTTTGTAATGCCTGTGAAACTGTCACTAAAGAGCTCAAAGAGTGAGTTGTTAAAAATAAAAAAAGACACCAAAAATAGTCACTTATGCTAAGCACATCACCGAACCAAGACTTATCTTAATTACAGTTTCACCGTAACTTTCCTAGAAATGGAAAGTTAATCCAGTTAATCAAGAATATCCTGATAAGCATTAGTTAGGTCATCTGTCTGAAAAACGCTACCATCCCCTATAAGGAAAGTAAACTTTTGATAACCAATCCACTTTTTTGTCTAGTACAACTTCCTTGCTCCTGCTCCCTTCTGCCTATAAAATCTCTTGCCATATGTAGTTTTTCAGATCTTCTTTGAATCTACTAGATTGGATGCTGCCTGATTCATGAATCACTAAACAAAGTCAATAAAATTTTTAAAACTTAATTGAATTTTGGTTTTTAAGAGTCTAGAGGTCAGAGAGGACATCTGGGTTGGACATATGCATTTAGAAATAGAGGAGATCACCCAGAGAATGTGTAGGAAAACTCCCATACCCAGAAGTGAGGTGAATGAAGAAAAATCTGCCAAAAGTCATTATCATTGTCAGCACACATACCAGAATATTCCTCTTTTTGATTCAAAACCATTCCTACCCTCCTAGAGTTAAGCATTATCTGACTGTTAGGATAACCATTTCCTTATTTTTTTTTATAATTTTACCATCTAAATATTCAGACCTAATGATATATTTAGTTTGCCCATTTCTGGCATCAAGGTTAGTCTATCTGCACACAATGAGTTGAAACGTAAATGCTCTTGGAATAGTTGATTTAAGATAGGAATTATTTCCTGATTAAAATGTTTGATAGAAATCATAGGTAAAGCCTTATGGGCCTGAACTTTTCTTAATTGGAAGGTATTTAACTACTGATTCAGTTTCTTTAATGGTTATAGAAATATTCAGGTTTATTCTCATTTACTGATACTAATACAAAAAAATTGTACTGACAAATTAAACACAACTTTCATAAGCTTAATACATATTTTTTCCTTTTAGGAGGGAATTCAGGGAAGAGTTGGGTTGGGATAAATCACTATTAAGTTATTAAATTTGCAGTTTTAGAATATATATCAAATTACTCAAAAAAGGTACTGGATAGCTGACCAAAAAAAGGCAAGATTAAGTTTTCAACACAGATAATGTACTGGACTCCACTTATGCCTCCCTGGATTTGCTCAGTCAAGGTTTTCTGCTCAACGCTACCAGTGACTCGATTAGATCATCTTGCACTGTTGAAAACCACTGATACAAAGTTGTGCTCTCCAACAGAAGGGCCACTGCTGCATTTGCTGTGGGGCCATGTCCTCGTGACACTCCACCTGCAAAAGTGTCTGTCCCAGTTCCTACCTATTGCTTGTAGGCATGCCCTGATAGTACCTTACCTCTTGCCATCCATCATCTGATTCGCTGTTGCCCCTGAAGCATCAAACACTGGAGGATTTTCTCAGTACACACACACACACACACACACACACACACACACAAACACAGAGTCAAGACTCAGAAGTCTGAAGACTCTGGGCAGACAGAATGCCCCGACTGGGGTTTGCTTTACCTGCTCATTCCCTAGGGCTACCGTTCATACCGAATTTGCTGCCCCTGATGTCTTGAATTCAGATTCCCAAGCCAGTGCTGAAGGGACTAAGAGGCACAAAATGGAAGTGTAAGGTAGGTAATATCTATGGAGCAAACTTTGACTATTGAAATGTGAGAATTGGCACATATTTTCTTCGCTTTCTCTCCCCGATCTGAGACTAATTTGAGGCACAGTTAGTCTACAGCCTCCGTGCAGATGTCTCGTAAAGCCAAGTAATCCTCTGCACACATCACAAAGCTCTGGCCAGCTCATTAACATGCCCCATTGCATTTTCCATCGCTCCCTTCCTGCCACTACCTCTCTGCCCTCACTCCTGATCCTGGCTTTGCACTCCACGATTAACTATTAATATGTAAGATTGTGCCTCAGACTATTTCCTAAGGACCCCAGGCTAAGACAGATAATCAAGTACTACTATATATTTTAGGTTAAAAATATCTTCTTTCATTTTTACCATATACTGCTTACTCATATATTCATAATTATAACCACTGTCTCTCAGACATTTTTAACGCCATTACTTCCCCTTTGGTCACACTTGCCTGTCAAAGCCAACTATTCCCTTTTTTTCCCGTCATTCCTTCTTCCTTCCATCCCTTCCTTCCTCTTTCCTTTATGTAATACACATATACAAAAATGAATAAAACATAAATGTATATTTGACAAATTACAAAATACCTAGTCAAGAAATAACATCATTATCATCACCCCAGAAGCCACACACTCATTTGATGAAAGCCCCTCCCAGCCCCCCTAAACTTAAGCATTATCCTACTTTTAGTCATTATGTATCAATAGTTTATCAAGTAAGAAGCAAAACTGGAACTGCCCTTCTTTGACACCCAGGTGAAGAAGTTTTCTCTACCTCACAACTAATACCCAAGTAAGACCTAAAGTTCATTATGATTACGTGTGCAATTTATAGCCAAACATTTGACAAAACAATTCCCCTTCTTATTCTAGAAAACATGAAAGCCTTTAATCACCACAATATCAAGAAAAAAATGTCAAACGTGCCTTTCATGACTCAGGGTTCCTTTGAATCTGTTTTACCTGTAAGAACATACATTGTGTTTAAGAGAAGAATTTGGAAACCAAGAGTAACTCGGGCCAAAAAGCAGACTGAAGATGGAGAGTTTCATTCCTGGATCTGCAATTAGGTCATCACTACTTTTCGAAAATGCTTACTTTTTCTCCTTATCAGCAAAATAATATACTACAACACAATCAACAAACCCAGTCACCAAGGCAGACAGACAGGTATTGATTTGCTTTCCTGAGGACTGAGGGTTTCAATGAATCAGACTTCTGGGAAGCTAACCATTCCTTAAACACATCATAGTTTTACAACTGACTGGCTCTTTCTATTTAGGCCTTGGTGGTTTGTAGGGAAGTGATGGAAATTCTCACGTGTTGATGCGTAAGTTTTTGTTTTTGTTCTTTGTTTTTTGTTTTTGCAAAAGTAATTGGGGGAGAAAAGGATTCACATTGGCAGTGAAACAAATAGTTTTGAAATTATTTTTTAATTATCCTTCCCAATTCCTCTCTATTCCTTCCATCCACATGAAAGCCCTGTATACATCCTCCCACAACTTTTTTCATACAAATATATTAAAACACAGATACAAATATATGGACTTTCCTGATTATTTATTTATACATTAATGGAATCTTTTGTATACACATTATTTTACTTTTACATATTTTTTTTATTTTTTTTTAATTTTTTTTTTTTTTAATTTATGATAGTCACAGAGAGATAGAGAGAGAGGCAGAGACACAGGCAGAGGGAGAAGCAGGCTCCATGTACCGGGAGCCCGACGTGGGATTCGATCCCGGGTCTCCAGGATCGCGCCCTGGGCCAAAGGCAGGCGCCAAACCGCTGCGCCACCCAGGGATCCCAACTTTTACATATTACTTTTACTTTTTAATACACATTTTACTTTTACTAGCTTTATGTATATCATGGATATAACTCTAGATCAGTAAACATAGGATTAATTCATTCTTACTAATTGCTGAATGATACCGTAGTATGGATGTAATACAATTAATCATTCCCCTATTGAAGCCCTTGTAAATTACTTTCAGAGTTTTGCTCCTACACAAATAATACATTCATAAACTTCGTATATACTAGAGTTTTTATTTCAATGGAATGGATTTCCAAAAATAGGACTCCTGAGTAAAAAGGTAACTGTATTATTTATTTTTAGATATATAACCTACTTTTCTTAAATGTTATAGTAAATTATATTTCTACTAGGAAGAAATGAGTGCATATTCTCTCACTGGATATTTTTAGTGCGTAAATTTTGCCAATCTAATAGATGGAAAGTAGTTGCACTTTCTAACTCCTGGTTGCACTTTCCTAACCACTCCTGAGGGTAAATATCCTCTCTGTGGGATTTATCCTATACTTGTTTTTTTTATTGATTGTTTAGCCTTTTCAGTTTCCTAATTTGAGTTTTATTTTTGGAGTCAATTTGTGAGAGATCTTTGAGGGATATTAACCCTTTTTCTGGCATATGGCTAATATCTCTCAAAACTCTCTCACAGATCTCCACATGTGGTGCAAACTTTCTTCTCAGAAAAACCAGTTCATGGTTTTTACTTTTGTTTGTGATGTCTTTTGCCATATAGGTCTTTAAATAGATAATTGTGGTAGCAACTCTCAATTGCCCACCAAAATCCATTCTGGTTTCTTCTTCAACACGTGACTAGACTATACTTCCCTTGCAGTGAGGTGTGGCATGGGACTAACTTTCACCAGTGCAATGTCCGCAGGAGCAGTGTGTACCTCTTCCCAGATTTAGGCCTTAAAAAGTAGCCATGACCCCTCCATGCTCTTTTCCTCCTTCCGACAAGTGGAACTTGGACATGACAGCCCAGTCTGGAGCATGGAAAGGACAATACTGTGAGAGATGACAAAGTCACATGTATCAGTCAGGATCCAATCAAGAGATAGAAACCAGGAGGATATTTAATATAAAGAATTACCAAACTCGGATAAATGAACGGCTGTGTGATAGGAGGAGCTCCTCCTCTAAGGGTGGGGTTCAGGCCTCAATGAGTTCAGCCCACTGGATAGCAGACTTTTGCTTGTTTGCCCAAGCAAGAGTTGGTCCACAGCCATCAGACAAGAAGGAAGCAGCCCTCCAGAGTGTAGGCAGGCATAGGCATGTAGGAGCAGGCCCCTGGAACACAGGTCTGCATAGGAAATTATGGCACCCCTGCGGTCAGGAGGACTTCAGCACCAAGTTTCATGTTAGCAGGCCTCAGGAAATCATCACCAGACCTGGCTGAGGCTGTAAAGTAGCCAAAGAACCTCTCATTCTGCGTGCAATTTGGGGCAGAACTCTACAGGGCATCCTCACACCCACACTGCTGACCCACCACACAACCACCAGAAACAGTAGGAAAAGCCCCTGCTCCCTGCAACATCCCTCCAGCACCCTCTACTGAGAAAGCCTAACATTTTGCACACTATGAAGGAAAGATGCTTAAAGGAATCTTGTTCACTACCAGAAAGCATGCACTGAAAGTGAATGTGGAGCTTAAAGGCAATAAAATGATAACCGACACACTGCTATTTGTCAACTCAGAAAAGAACCCAAGTTCCTGAATGACCACAGGGTCCCCCCACAGCCTACCCACCAGCTGGTATGCTTGCCTCAGAACTGTTAATAAACTTTTGTGTCTTTTAGTCACTTGGAGGGGGAAATTCTTTGCAATAGCAGTTTGGTTTTATCCTACCTAACTCAGGAGTCAAATATGTTGATCTTTCCTTTATAATTTCTGAGGTTCCCGCTTCACTTAGAAGATTCTCTAAATTTCATTTAAAACTCTCTAGCAGGTGACTATCCAATTAGGGGAGGACTAGTCAAAGGGCACCTGGTGGGCTCAGTCAGTTAAGCGGCTGACTCCTTCTTTCAGCTCAGGTCGTGATCTCAGGGTCCTGGGATTGGCCCACTGGTTCCAGGCTGAGCAGGGAGTCTGCTTGAGGATTTCTCTCCCTCTCTCTCTGCACCCTCCCTGCTTGCACAGGTGTGCACAAATGCTCTCTCTCTCCCTCTTTCTCAAATAAGTAAATAAATATTTTTAAAAAAATAGACTAGTCAAAAGAGAATACTGCTACCTTGGTTATAGCTACTTGCCAAATACTTCCTGATGCAAAAAAAGAAAAAGAAAAACAAAGGAATATTGTATAAGTACAGACCCATGAGCACAAACCACTCTAGTTTCTTTGTTCTCTGTGAATGCTTTCCAAAATAAAGACTTAAAGCAGCTGTAGAAAGAGTGGGATTTAATATAAAATAGTCATAATAACTCATTCTTCTAGTTGATTGTCTTCACCACTATATACAAATATTTGTTAATTAAACAAGAGGCTTGAATAGCTGGAAACACAGTGGAAAGTGTGGAAAGTTCTATACACTGTCTTCCTGCCTCTGGGCTTCAACTCAGGTCTACACTGAAGATTGTCCCGTCATGTGGAACACCAATTATAGCCTCTCTATGTATTCTCCATTGTCCTTTCCTTTAGCATCATTTTTCTTTTGTGTAAGACAAGAAAAGTATGGCCTTATAGGGAAAGTCAGTCCACAATGAAGGCTGTATTGCGTAAGCATATTATGTTGGCTCGACACTGTGGGAAAAGACAAAGGAAAACCAGACTCCATCCAGATCCAAAGGTGTCATGGGCTCTCAGGGAATGTGAATCAATCCATGAAATAGGCAGGTCACAGGAACTTACCACTGTAATAGACACCAATTGTGACAATTGCCCACCAGCTCTAAGAACAATGAAGAGATACAGGTTAAACACATTTTCCACCCCTTTTCCTGTAGACGTCAGAAGAAATCACAGTATATATATGTATATGACTCATTGAGCCACCAGAAGAAAGCAATAGAATTTGGTCACTACCTGAAGATGGCTCATGATAAATATCACTGTGCATTTGGATTGAATGTGTTTATTACATTTCAGCCACTTGCTCTAAACAATAGCAAAAAGTCTACTAACAAATAACAGCTTTCTCACTATCGTTTTGTTTTGTTTTAAGGTTTTATTTATTCATGAGAGACACAGATAGAGGCAAAGACACAGAGACAGAAGCAGGCTCCCCGTGGGGAGCCTGACACAGCACTCAATCCTAAAACCCCCAGATCACACCCTGAGCTGAAGGCAGATGCTCAACCGTTGAGCCACCCAGGCGTCCCTCACTTTTTTTTGTGTTATGTTCTGGAACCCTCTTCTGGAGATTCAGTCTTAATTTTGTGGTAATGGAAAATTAAATCACTGACCATTACCCCAACATTTTAACCACATCATTACCTTCCTCCCTGACCACACCCATCTAGGGAATTCCCATCCTTCAAGAATCAGTTCAAATGTAACTCCTCTGATGGGTCTCTTCTGAGTTTCTCTAGAATTAATTCATCCAGCATGAGTGTTGTCATGGCGCTTGGATACATTTACATCTTCATCTCCTGCTGATCCCTAGCAGAGATTTGGCCTTATGTATAGATTTCTACCGTGTGCCATTTGTATTTGACCAATGAAAGTTTATTAAATGAATAAAACTTCCAAGTTTGCTGTGTTACCTCCATCTTCTAATGTCAGCACTTCAAATTCTCAAAATATTCCACTAAGCAACTAATAATGTTCCAGTAAAATAGCATGTCATTTGCATTTAGAGCAATATTAAAAGGCTCTCCAGGGCTCTTCTGCAGCCCTTTACTATGAGTGGGTTATGTCCTGGACCTGCGCTGCCCTCTGCTGGTGTCCGTTTAAACAAGCGCAAACGTAGTACCTGCTGCGGAAGGTTGGCCTTTCTCTAAATGGTGGTTCTAAACTCCTGTCGCGCCAGACAGCAGATAACCACAGGGTCATGAACTATTTACAGAAGGCCAGTAGTACAAAAATGTTCGCTTTCGTTTTATAGTCCGTAAAGAATAGGCTGGATACCAAACAGGAAATAAAGACTGGTAAATTTCTTCATAGGTGTTTATAGAAGTCCTGAGTTGCTTTAAATATTTGTACTGTTTTTATTATGCCCATTATTTTAAGTGGCATAATTCCGATTTTGCTAGGACCACATAACTGTATCAAAGAAATGTAGCATATTAATACCACCAAATCATGATCCCAGGGAAACGTGAAGGGCTTCAAGCAACTGATGATGCCAATCTTTGATTCTACAAAATTATAAAATAAATGTATACTGATTGACTTGAAATATATTAATAATAAAGTTAAAACAGTATGTGTATGCATGTGTACATGTATGTGTATAGATATTGATATAGATATGGTTACATATATTGTAGTGTGTTTCAAATATATAAATACATATTTTATATGCATAGATCTGTAGGAAGAAAGATCAGAAATAACATTAAAATGCTAATGACTGTAATCAGTAAGTAAATGGCAAAAATTTTAGCTGCTCTTAATTTCTCTGTTTATCTGTATTTTTCTAATTTTTTTGAAATGATCATGAATAAGTGGGGTAATGAAAACGAAGACAAAAAAACTCAACTAATGTTGCAGGGGAAATATTAACAGATAAGATCTGAAGTCAAAATTAAAACTATCCTGTCTAGCACAAGTAAAAGAGGCACCTTCTGATGCAATCATCACTAACAGAAACAGATCTATGGCTGTCAATTACAGGAAGTGTGCTGAGCCCCAGAAGCCTGTCCTCTTGAGGAACAGGCTGGGTGAGGCATGGTTCAGCCCCATTTGTGTGGCAATTAATCATTAAGCCAGTCTGTTCTTCATTAAGAAGCCAATGAAGTCAGACCCACGGTTGCTCCGGAAATGTGGTTTGCTGAAAGACTGCTTGAGTTATTCCAAAAAGGAACCAAACCACAGGCACTTGAATAAGCGACGAATGCTCAAGACGGGGGAAATGGCATGAGCACTTGGCAAAGAAAGCTCAGCAATTTTCTTTTTAATTATTGAGATAAGAAAGTGAGTTTGGTTTCATTTAGCTGTTCAAATAGAAATCTATTTAAATATTTAAACAGAAAAGCCTTCTGATCTACCATCCTGCCCTCCTGTAACAGCTATGGCCTTTCCACAGAGATAAATTTTATAGTGGATTTGGTTTGGGAAACTTCTATTTTATGGGTTAGAAATTGATTTCAAGAGCCTTCAGCCGAGTAAAACACACACAATTGTATATTTGCTTTGGGGGTAAGTCCACACTCCCTTGCAGTACAAACTAAATCTCCTGCTGGTAAACACTATGATGTTTGGCATTTGAATTGCTTCTCTTTTAGAGATGTGGTCCTGATAATCTCTTTCACAAACCAGTGAGGACCCAAACCCTCCCTGAATGCCTCACCCTTACTTTCTAGACATCATCCTGCACTGTTTTTCTCCATTCTACTTAGACAAATAAAATTCAACAACAACAAAACAACAAATATTTATGTGCCTGCTTGCTGTCCCCAGTGAAAATTCACCCTCCCAGATGGGTCCCTATAGCCAGACAAATCTTCCTGCTCTCTTCCTTAACGAAACCCATGCCAGAATTTAAGTTCTGCTTCAATTATGTATCCTTCAGGAAGCAATCCCATAAGGAGGAAAGGGAGCCTGTCCCAGCATTCAGCCCATCAGCCTTTTCATGCTTCCAGGGTTTTATGCTATCTAGAATACTTAGCCTATTTTTTCATCCAGCAAAATCCTTTTATTTTGAAGGTCTAGTTTGACTGCCAGTAGCTTTAGTCTCCTATAAAAATGTAAGTTTCAATCATTCCCAATCATTCTCAACTGCCTGGTACATATTTCAAGCAGGGCTCTAACAGTATACTTCAAGTTTTTGTTTAGTATTTTGTTTTGTTTAGTATTCCCAAAACCTACTGTTCAAAAAATAAATGCTGAATGAATGAATGAATGAATGAAGTAACAACCCCTACAGAATCCAATTTGCCTATATACTTTCACATGTACAGTAGAGAGATTTAACAGATCCAAAAGACAGGGTGAGCGCTTTATTTCCACTCTTTTTACAACATGGGATAAAATAGAATCGAATGAGTACTGTTTTAATTAATACTTAACAGAATGGCATTTATTAATATTTCTGCAAAGGATAGTGTGAAAGTAGCAATTTTCACCTCAGGGTTTTTCATGAGGAAAATCAGCTTTTCAAGAAAAAAAAAATAGATTTCCTAGCAGCTCAAACTTCCTTTCACAAAATTCTGCTAACCCAAAACAGCCAGCCAAGAACTGTGTCACCTTTTGTCACCCCAAAGAATAAGATTTTTTCCTGCTATGTTGGCATGAACTTTCCTACATTGCTTTCTTCAGCTGTGTGTGCCATAGGTGGCTGAGGAAATGAAATCTCAGATATCGTTGTTTGATTCAACACTTAGGAGACCCTGTAAATTTTTATGATCCCCACTTAGCCTTTTATTTTCTTTAATCATATTCTTCCTCAGGAAACTTGTACTTCCATAATCATGAGCTGCACTCTGCCCCTAAACTCTTCCCTATTATTATTCCTAAATATTCAACACAAAAATTTCTTTCTGAAATCTTTAAAATTAGTCACTTTGTTGGTTAAGTTCAATTTTATCTACTTCCTGTTAGCCAACAAGCAATTTAAGAAAGATAGTCATTCTCTTAAGTCCACAGCAGCACAAAACGCAGTCTACAGGCTGGTGGAAAGCCATCTACAAACCAAAGGAAGCTCCCAAGCTGATAATTCAGCAAAGGTCCAAACTGTCACTATCCACTATCCCATCACTTCATTTGTTCACCTGTGAAGCCATACAATAGGTCCATACAATAGATCTATTGTATGGAAATACAAAGCAAAAGTTGTCCTCATAATTCTGTTTTTTAAAAAAATATACTACTTGAATGTTTCAGATGAAAATAGCATGAATAGTAAAAGCAGAAATGTCAGGTTTAATGTCTGCAACACAAAACACCCATTGCAATTAGGCAAATCACTATATTTTGCCTGTATTGACACTTTTGTTTTCAACTTACATGTTTATTTATTTACCTGATACATTTCTAAAATCTATAGCTAATTTCATTCCTCAGCTAGTTTGTACATCGATAGTTTTGTTAAACATAGCAAAATAATCACCTATATTTGTGCATAATTCCCAATGCTAAGAGTTAATACTAATATCCTCTGGACGTGCTAGGCTCTTCTAATGAAGTGGTACCCAAAATCAATCTTTTGAAGAATGTACTGATTAGAAGGCAATGTAAATTGATATGTGACTTTATCCATGATAGACACAAGACAAAGTCCCTGATGATGTCATAAAAGAAAAAAGTGTTGAGGGGCGCCTGGGTGGCTCAGTCAATTAAGCCTCAGACTCTTGGTTTCAGCTCAGGTGATGATTGCATGGATCTTGCAATCCACCTCTAAGTTGGACTCCCCACTCAGTGGGGGTCCCTCTGCCCCTCCATCCACTTGTGCTCATATGCACACTTACCTTCTCTCAAATAAATAAATATTTTTAAAAAGAGAAAAAATGTTGAATACGAAGTCTTATTTCCTAAGCTAAATGCTGAACAGATTAGTTTTTACTCTGCAAACATGGGTGAATGCACTCCACCTGTGCATCTGTGCCAATCAACTAGGCACCTCAGTTCTAATTTAAGATTATTATATAAAGTTGGAATTTTTTCCGAAGCTATTTGGGGTTGTAATAAAACAAAAAGTAGCCTAAGCTCTAAATTTTGAAACAAAAAACAGATGTATGAAAATATTAAGCATGATGGACAAGATGGCATTAATTTTGTTTCTGGGCTTATTTCCTTCTGGGAGAATTTCTTCACAAAGGAAGATTTATCTGGGGAGATTCCAGTGTTCATTGTGTTATTAAAAATTCAGGAAGCTTATATACAGACCATGTAAGAATAGAATATTTGGTAGCAATATTTGGTAGGTGGCAATATTTGGGGTGTAAAACTCATATTAAGATTTGAAACATTTTCATTTATCATAAATTTAATATATGGTTTATCAAATTAGCAAAACACTTTTAATAATGCTTGAAGCTAATACTGCTGCTGCTGTAGTTATGAATAATTTAAATTTGAATTTACATGTTTAATCATTTCTGTCTAAAAAAAACTAGTGAGATGCATGTTAGGTTGACTATTTCTCTGATTTCCATGTAAATTGACTGTGTTAGTAAATTTGCTTGTCACTTAATATAGTCAAGAATTTATTTAATTACTGAATATTTCTGTTTTTTTATAAATCTTATAAGCTTTTCTGGACGGAAAATTTTGTAGTGACCTAATACCCAGTTCTTCTGATATACTGGAGTAGAGATTACTTTTTAAAATCTAACAAAACCATGTATTATTTAAATAAAAATAAAGCCTCTCATCTAACTGCATTACTTCAAATGCTTATTTTCTTCAAATGCTTATTTTCTTTACTGTTAATGACACCATCTCAGAAGCTGAATACATTCTCCTTTGTGCTTTGCTCAGTGTATTTGATGTTTGTTTGAGATAATATCCCATTTAATTTACTTGAGATTCCTGTTCTCTAAAAGAAATGGGCCAGGAGAAGGTGAGAAGGGAAGGGAATTGTCCCTAGATTGTAGAACACTAAATAACAAAACAACAGGTGGTCAATTATCTTTATGAGCCTGTACGTGAGTACACAGGAGAAAACCTGTGCCCCCAAAGAAGGCAAGCCCAAAGGTCATCAACAAGTCATGCTCTCTTTAGAGCTCTGTGCTATGGGGAAGAGTCCTCACAAATATCAAGGTGAACCAAAGACCACACGTGGACTAAACTTTTATGACACATGGTCACATCCTGTCACCACACTTTTCTCTTTGCTCTTTACCAAAAGTACCACCAAAATGTTCACTGATTCATTGATTTATTCATTCAGCACATACATTTTGGACATGAAGTATGTGTAAAGCACTATGCAATGCCCTAATGCTAAAGGTATGGCCAGCGCATGCCCGCACCTTGACCCCCTCATTAAGTTGGCAATGTGCACAAGCTCAGACCCCCACATATCACAGAAAAAAATCAGATTTCTCAACGTGTCAACATCAAACCAAAACAATACCACAGAAACCATTTAGAATCAGAAGACAAAGCTAAAGCTGTGCTGAATTTATTAGGCCTGCTGCCTGATTCTCTTTAGATGGGCAATTTACCCTTCACTCCAGTAACCATTCTTTGATGTCTTTCAAGACCTTGGTGTGTGGATCAGGTCTTATATTTTACACTAATTACACAAATATACACACAGCTCCCTAAAATGTACAAAACTATTCTCTTGACCCAGGTAATTTTAAAATCCTTTGTGCTTAAATCCTCTATAGTTCATTGGAAATGCTAAATCCACTATTCTTAAGGGTAGTGGTGAGCCATGATGGGCAAAAGATGCAGGTGATAATACTTGGGATAATAAAAGGCATCACTGATTGGTTCATTCAATAAACATTTTTATCCCCTTACTCTGTATCTGGCTCTGTGCTATGCACTGGGGCTATATAGATAGACAAAAATAAAGTTAATCACAAGCTAAATTCCTGCCTCAAGCTGCTCGTGCTTTCTTAGAGCAAGAAGACATGTAAACACTTACCATGCAATAGAATGGGTACATAAGAGACATGTGAACAGGATATTGCAAAACAGAAACATTACAAGATTTATCTAGAAGCAGAAGCAAATGAGTCAGAGTTTGACAAAGTAAGTAACAACTGAACCAAATCTTATCAGATAGGTGGGAAGCCTAGGTGAACAAGAGTAAAAGGACTTTCAAAGTAGTGAAAAGCACATTGCATTTAGAAAATCACATGTAGCTAGAATAAAATTATGTCAGGAGATCAGGCTAAAGAGGTAAGCAGAGATCAGACCACAGGAGCTCTGAATGCATTACTAAGGATAAGTTTGAGTTTTAGTCTGAGGAATCACATGATCAATTTGGGAATGGAACTAGAGGTATAAAATTTGGGAGTCTTTGATTTATGGATTGAATTTAAAAGTAGAATACATTATATAGATAGAGCTTATGAATTAAAAGAGAAGCAGAGAAACAAGCCCTTTTGAGCACCATCATTTAAGAAGCAGGAAGAGAAATAAGAGTCTGAGAGGAACTTTTTAATTAGCAGCCAGAAAATAAGAGGAAAACCACAGAAAGCCAGAAAGTAATGAGGAAGAACACACTAGGAAGGATTTTGAGAAGGAAATCCTTAACAATGCAGCAGAGAAATGAAGTAAGATAAAGAATAAATTCAGGGGTGCCTGGATGGCTTAGTCAGTTCATCATCTGACTCTTGTTTCAGTTCAGGTCATGATCTCAGGGTGGTGAGATCGAGCTCCATGTTGAGCTCCATGCTCAGTGAGGAATCTGCTTGAGATTCTCTCTCCCTCTGCCACTACCCCCTCCTCTCTCTCTTAAATAAATTAAGTAAATAAATAAATCTTTTTTTCAAAAAAGAATAAAATCAATGGATTCAGGGAGAAATAATGGTTAGTGGTAGAATAAGAGAGGGGGCAAATTGCAGATGGCTAAGGAATAAATGGGAGATGAGGACATAAAGACAATCCATCCATGCTTCACAGAACCTAAGGCTAGAGGGAACTGAGGGTCTTGAGGTTTTCTTTTTAAAATAAACTTAAACATTGCATTAAAGGAGAAGAAGAGGTTCAAAATGCAGGAGAGATCCACAATGTTAATAGAGGAACTAATCTTGAACTCAAAGAGAATGGGAAGAAGAGAAATATGGGTGCAGATAAGGACTGTTCTAAAAAATCAGTGGTAGAAGTCAAGAGTATTCATTCCTCCTAGCTCTAATGAGGAGAAAGGTTTAGAGTAGGAAGCATGAGGAAAGACATAAAAGTTGTAATATCTTAATACAGGAAGTAGGAAAGGGAGCTGAACAACAAGAACCTAGAAGAATCACCTGGGGGCCTTCTGGTCTACTTAGGATTGGAGAGCCAAACCTTTTATAATGACATCGAGCCATAATGCTCTAGGTTTCAACTGAAGTTCAGCAGCCCAAGAATAAAATCAGAGAAGACTCTGTTGAACTGATTCAAGATTTGACATCGCATGGTGGATAACGAAGAGAGTTGGAAGGGCTGGTCAGAGAATTTTAAAGGATGTACATGAAGAAAGGAAAAAAAAATAATCCAGCAGAGGTATGTTACTGAGAAGGCAAAAAAATGTCAAGGATTGGAAGTCTTCACAAATTCAAGAACTACAGATGATGAAACTACAGACAGTGAAACGCTATGGGGTGCCTGGGTGGCTCAGTCAGTTAAGTGTCTGCTTTCGGCTCATGTCATGATCCCAGGGTCCTGGGATTCAGCCCAGAGTCGGTCCCTGCTCAGTTGAGAGTCTACTCATCCCTCTGCCCCTCCTCTCTGTTCATTCTCTGTTCATTCTCTCTCTCTCTCTCTCTCTCTCTCTCTCTCTCTCTCTCAAATAAAGGAAAGAAAGAAAGAAAGAAAGAAAGAAAGAAAGAAAGAAAGAAAGAACTAAAAAGACAAAAGGCAGTGGTCTAAAAACAGGAGTCCCTAGGGGTGACCAGACGAAGAGAGTGGGTTTCAGAAGCAGAGTGAAGGTACAGACAATGGAATTGGATAAAAGAACTCCAGGTTGGATATTGACTGCAAGTTTCAGAAGACTTCATTTATTATATACTAGGCATACAACCCTATGAGGTAGGAACTATTATTATCATCATCCTCATTTTACAGTTGAGGAAACTGACACACAGAGAGGTTAAGCAACTTGCCCAAGTCACACAGCTCTTCTACAAAAGCTTAGATTCAAACCCAGACAGTTTGGCTGCAAAATCCTTGCTCCCAACTTTATATACTGCATTGTCCCCCCCCCCCCCCACCCCTCGAATGAGAGCAGTTGCATCTGGAAGCCATAGTAGCATAGCTCAAATCAGGAGACATTTTTCTTAGGAAGAGTGGAAGATGAATGAGCATCTAAAATTCTAAATGCTCTCCCTAATATCAATGGCATCAATCACTGTGTTTATTGAGCTTCCACTATGTGCCAGTTTGTGCTATTTTAAAACAATTGATCCAGCTTACCAGTTGTAGAGCCAAAATTTCATTTCTTCCATATTCTTGCCCTGAAATTTGAACAAAGGGTTTTTATTGTAAAAACAAAACTAAAATGATACCCTAGTATTCAGCCTTCTGGGTAGTAGGATATTAAGTTAATTTATTCTATAAAAACCCACAGCTTAGCAGCCAAATATATCCATCTGAGAAATAATTGAATAATTTACAGTAGAATCAAATGATGATGCACACATAGGAATCACCAGCTGGTAATAGTTTACTCTGCAGCTTACCTATGATAAAATTGAGAAGTTATACCCAACACTAGTCAATCTGGCCACCCCAAAACTATGTGTATTGCGATATCTTAGATAGCCTAAGAAAAATATGTAAAGAGGTAAGACTCTTTTTTTAAGATTTATTCATTTATTTGAGAGAGAGAGAGAGTATGCAACCAGGGGGAGAGGGCAAGAGAGAGGGAGAGAATCCTCAAGCAGACTCCCTGTTGAGCATGAAGCCTGATGACATAGGGCTGGATCCTAGAACCCTCAGATCATGACCTGATCCAAAATCCAGAATCAGACTCTTAACTGCCTGAGGAGGTGCCCCAGACTCATTTTTTAAACCAAACTGGAAATTCCTTCTAGAATAGTGTGACTATATGAAAGAGTTCCTCCTTGCTCAAAAATTTAATGATATCATGTTGCTTTAGTCTATCAGTTTTTCAACACCTACTGAGAATTATACCAAGAATTGTGGCCTGACTGGCAGCATTGCATAAATTTCCTAGTACCTGAGTTATTGGTGGAAGTAGGATGTCAATATAATGTTATAACATGCGTTATTCAATATTCGTGGCAATAAACTTCAGGATGAACTATGACTTACCATAATTTTTCTGTGTTAATAGAGGATAGAGTCACATACATTTAAATTTTATAGCCTCCTTTTAACAAGTTATAATTTTATCAGTCTTCCCTCAAAAATCTTTATGGGAAATATCTTGTCTCTTCCCACCCTCCATCAAGGAATAACAAGGTCAAAAGGTAGCAGCAGCAGGCTAAGATATTAGAGTTGAGAATTAAAATCTTCTTCAGTGTAAATTATCCAAACTTGCTGATCAACCATAGAAGAATGCAAATACTGCTATTGCAGTGGAGATCTTTGAAGAAACAGTAGCCTAGAGAGTAGAGATGTTGGTTTGGATTCCTGCTACCACTAACTGGGCATTTGTCCGTAGGTATGATACATAATTTCTGTCTCCTCATCTATAAAATAACAATTTATTCCCATGATTTTTATACAAATTACATATATTAAAGCATTTAGCATAGTGCCTCATTTAGAACAAAGTTAAATAATATTTCTCTTTCTCTCCTTTTAATTTGATCTCTCAGCAGCTCGTGATCCAACTGGCTACTCCCTTCCTGATACAGCCTCTTCTCTTTTTCCCTTGTCTCCTGACATCTTAAAAGCCTCCTTTGCTGGCTCTTGCTCCCACCCCAAACCCTTTAAATGTCAGGTTCCTGTAGGGCTTAATACATACATACATACATACATAAATAAATAAATAAATAAATAAATAAATAAATAAATAAATAAACCCTTCCCTTCCTCCCTACTTCTCCAAGCCATGAGAGGTTAACTAAAATGGACCACATTAAAGAGCTCCTTTGCCTCCCACCTTCTGACCTGGGTGGCAAATGAGGAGCTCCCAAAACACCCAGAGACAAGAAGTGGAGTCAGGGTATTTATTCTCCCAGCTTCTCAAAAACTGAACATAACTGTTGACTGAAAGACATAGCTCACAACAGGAGAGCTCCGCATAGCCTTCTCTGTTGTGAGTAATTGTGCCGTCCCCTAACTCTTTGTTTTAGCTATCTATTGCTGCATAACCAGTGGCCCCAAAATTCAACAGCTTAAAACAGAAAGCACTTATTGTCTCACAGATTCTGAGAACTTCTGCTTCAGGGTCGCTCACAAGACTGCAATCAAGGTGCCATCTGAAGCTATGTTTTCACCTGAAGGCTCAAATGAGACAGAATCTACTTCCCTCGGTCATATGGTGTCACAGGTTGTTGGACTGAGGCATTTCTGAGTTTCTCATCATGAGGGTCTCTCCACAGAAAGTTCAAACCATGGCGATGGCTTCCTTCAGAGCAAGTGATCAAGACACCAAGCAAGACAAAATTCACAGTCTTTTCATAACCTAATCTTAGAAGTGACATTCCAATATTTTCAGTATGTTCTTGAAGAGAACATACCAAAAGCAAGTGACTAGGTTCAGTCCACATTAAAGAGGAAGGGAATAGATAAGGGCATCAACATCACACTTCCAGGGAGGGCCATCATCAGTGGGGGCCACCTTAGAGATTCCACACCACATCCCTTTAAGCCTAGAGAAAATAACTGGACTGTTACCAGCCCTGGCTTATTGAAATAATCATCCAGGTTTCCCTAAACCCTGGTAAAAGCTCTTTTCAAATATTTCATTTTTGACCTATACTTAAAATTGTTTGTAAGTCTAAAGTATTTCTTACTGAGAAAATTTTTAAATATGTTATAAATATACAGACTAGGCTAGAATGCGAGCTTGATCACAAGATGTGAGTAAAATAAATATGTACTTGTTTAACAAAATTGTCTACAAAACCTTGCTTAAGGGGTGCCTTGGTGGCTCAGTTGATTAAGCGTCTGCCTTTGGCTCAGGTCGTGATACCAGGGTCCTGGGATTGAGCCCCGCATCAGGCTCTCTGCTTAGAAGGGAGCCTGCTTCTCCCTCTGCCTGCCACTCTGCCTATTTGTGCTAGCTCTCTCTCTCTCTCTCTCTCTCTCTGTCAAATAAATAAAATCTTAAAAAAAAAAAAAAGAAAGAACCTTAATAATTGGAATAATGGGTTTGGAGATAAATAAAAGAAAAAAAACTAATAAATAACATGAAGTTGCCTTCTTGAATATCATAATCCAAGAGTGACATTGCCTAAAAATACAAATTAACTCAAGATGGGTTTGGATCGATCATTATGTTTAGTCAATTTTCAGTTCTGAAGTCTCCTGGTATTTTGCATATATTCTCTAATCTTTTGAAACAACATTAATTTGCCCTCCCTCAAAAGTTCCTTTGCTTCACCATTAGAATACAGGATTAACTACATAGGAGACTAATGGTTTGCTGCTTAGTATGCTCTGCTAGGTCCTTTGCCTTATAATAAACCAGTTTTGTGAAGCATATGCTTTACAGAAATCAGTTTAAATGATCTCATAAATCAGGAAAGTCAGTGTACTCTAAACTTTCAACATAATATCCTATTCATAATCCTAATTTCACGTGAAATCACTTCAAAAATACCATTAACATCCATAATAAAGTACAAGGGAGAATCAGCTACAAATTAAGCTTGGACATGAAAGAATCAAAGACTAACGTTCAAAGTTTGAGGGCCACAAGAATAATATTTGAGAGACTCGGGGCTGAGATTTCATTTTTCCAAACAGCTCAGTGTGAAAGAAAATAGTAAAAGTAACCAAGCACAGCTCTGAACAAGCAGAAAATTGAGGTACACGGCCAAAAAAAGAAAGAGAGAAGAGGTTCAAATCAAACTTTTCAATTATAAGTAATTCTAATCTTCCCTTGGTCCTTACATGAGAAATGAAATTTGTTCTGGTAAAACAGGAAAAGATAAGAAAAAAAAGAAAATGAGGAACTAAAAAGAAAGATAAGCTAAAAGCAATAATGAAAACTAATCATAACATCTGGGAAAATTTAGATGACCTTTATGAGAGCAGAGACACAAATTCCACCGAGACTAATTACCGTATTTTCAACTTTGACTTTACATGAAATATGAATCTTGAGAGTAAAATAAATGTTTACCTTTAATGAAATGATTTTTAGGTAATAATGCATTGCTGTCTCGCAGACAGGTTGAAAAAAATTTTCCATTACTAACACTTTTGCCAGTGCTCGACATTTTCATCAATCACTGCCATACTTACTAATCTGAAGTTTAATACTAATGCTAAAATCATTTACATTTTTATTAAAATGCTTACTTTCCAACGAAATTATTTTTATCCCAATAGTATCTCTCACAGTCTGAAAAAGAAATAGAGAGCAAGACTTTACCTGTTAGCTTGATACTTACAGACCCCAGGATTCCCTCCCTTCTCTCCTTAACCCAAATATAATTCTTCAAGACAGAGTAGAAGCAACTCATTTATGGAATGTCTAGCATTCGACTAGATACACAAACATAATAGCAAAAGGATAAATCTTAAATGGATGGCAGTTTTCATCCTTAGTCATTGTGTGAGTTATGAATTTCCTACTTTTCTATTGAAGCTTAAGGGAAAAAATGGCCCATCACTTTGGGAAAATATGAAATACACACTTTGATTACCTGATCTGCAAAGTATATTTGTAAATCAAAGAAAATTTCCCAAATGGGTATCATTTTATAACTTGGGGAATAATTTTTAAATATAATAATTTCAGGGGCACCTGGGTGGCTCAGTGGTTGAGTGTCTGCCTTTGGCTCTGGTCATGATCCCGGCTTCCCGGGATGGGCTCCCCGCAGGGAGCCTGCTTCTCCCTCTGCCTATGTCTCTGCCCCTCTCTCTCTGTCTCTCATGAATAAATAAATAAAATCTTTAAAAATAAATAAATAATAAAAAATAAATCTAATAATTGTTTACATTAAAATTAATCTATGACATTAAATACCAAGTATGTAATTCAATTAACTTGATTTTCCCATTGCAATCACCTGGAAAAAGCTTATTCTTTTTCATTTTACAGTGAAAAAATTCTTGCAAATCTTATGTGCAACCATGTCAATATATAGTAAATGTAACTGGCCATTTAAATAAAATTCCCTAAGGAAGCTCACACACTGGCAGTGATGACTCACTACCTTATGTTTATTCGCAGGTTGTAGGTGAGTAAATGCCATCAATACTAATAAATTACCTCAAATCATTATGTTTAGAAGGATCATGGTGATAATATCAATGTCATAAGTATATCACTTCCTCCATCTGTATTAACTCATTTCATGTATGCCTCATTACTTCTTTTTCCCCAGTTACTCATTGAAAGGGGGCATCATCTACTTAATGTTATGAAAAAAATAGGTCACAAATAAATGAAAGTCAAAGACTTGTAATGGGAACAAAAACTCTCCTGTGAATGTCAGTGTTAACTTTCACTTGATTAAAAAAAAAATCCAATATAATTTTTAACCTGAAAAGAAACTTTGCTTCAAGTATAATACATTTGAATTATGTAGAGCTCTTGTCCCTTAGAGTTCAGAGCTCCTCATTACCCAGAGAGAGATGACTGAACTATAAGAATAATAAGCTGACATATTTGAAAGGAAATGCTGTACATTTGATTTAATCAAAAGATTATAAAAATGACATTATCAGATCTTTCAGACAAGAAAAACAACTTGTTTGAAATTGGGAATCAAACAAAAATCATACAATGAAATTCCATTATAACCAGAAAAAAATTAATATCCACTCCTTCATTCTACAAATATTGGCTCACTAAATAATTATTGAAACATGCCATAGGCTGGACCCTGTGCCAAGCACTGGAATTGTGAAGATAAATAGAACATAGTCTCTGCCCTCATGAAGCATAGAATCTACAGACAAAAAAGTTAAGTAGACACATTCGGCAATACGGAGAGAAAAAGACTTTAATAAAAGTATACATTCCAAGATTGCTTCTAATTACCGTTATAATGGAGATATTTTAATCTGTTAGGGCTACTGTAACAAAATACCACAGGCTAGGTAGCTTATACACAACAGAAATTTATTTATCATAGTTCTGGAGGCTGGAAGTCTGAGATCAAAGAGCCAGAATGGTTGGGTTAGGGCCCTCTTCTAATTGTATGCTCACATGGTAGAAGGGTCAAGGGAGTTCTCTGGGTCTCTTCTATGAAGAGCAGTAATCCTATTGATGAGGTATCCACCATCATAACCAAATCACTTTCCAAAGGCGCCACTTACCATCACCTTTGAGATTAGGATTTCAGCATATGAATTGGATGGAGGGGACAAACATTCAGACTATAGCAAGTGTGCTGCAATCTCTTTTAACAAGGTATAGGCATTTCTTAAAAGCTCTCTTGGATAACGATCTCATCTTGGATGTGAGGAAAGAAAAACAGGTGTCAGTTACTTCGAACATTTTCTCACCATATACTACTAATATCACTCATGTTGAAGGAGAAATGAAAGATACATTGACATTATACAAATCTGATAAGAAAATACTGAGTTGACGAACAAGACCTGACAAAACATAAATTAGAATGGTTTTGTTAACCTAACTCTATCTTCTTGAGCAATTAGCCTCCTTCTTTTGTGTATTACAGAGACATTAATGGATAGGTGACAAGCCCACTCCATTCTATCATAGAACTGTGGTTGGCCTTGAGCTCAGAAGGACCAGTCAGGAGTTAGCATAAGTGTGTATATGGAGGAAGGAGATGGGGAGCATTATATAGAAGACTGAGTCCTGATCACTTAAGCCTCTCCCATTCGGATTATATCTTTTTTTTAATTTTTATTATTTATGATAGTCACACACAGAGAGAGAGAGAGAGAGGCAGAGACACAGGCAGAGGGAGAAGCAGGCTCAATGCACCGGGAGCCCGACGTGGGATTCGATCCCTGGTCTCCAGGATGGCGCCCTGGGCCAAAGGCAGGCGCTAAACCGCTGCGCCACCCAGGGATCCCCCATTCAGATTATTTCTAATCCTTCTTCCTCTAACATCCCTAAAATTGGAGTCTGGGGAGGGGGAGACAGAGATTACCCAGCAGACTTTGCCTTCTGTCAGATACTTTTGTCTTGGGGGAAAGAGGGTGCACTGGCTAACCCTTAAAGTTTATGGTCATGATCAGGAGGGGCAAACAAGAGGTGGATTGCTCCATACCACCAAGTCAGCTAGTTGTTTTGCAACTTTGTCAAGCACCTGGTGGAAAAGGTGCTTAGTTTGGGGGCACCTGGGTGGCTCAATTGGTTACGAGTCTGCCTTGGGGCAGCCCGGGTGGGTCAGCAGTTTAGTGCCGCCTTTGGTCCAGGGCGTGGACCTGGAGACCGTGGATCGAGCCCTACATCAGGCTCCCTGCTTGCTCCACATCTCCCTCTGCTTGTGTCTCTCTCTCTCTCTCTCTCTCTCTCTCTCTCTCTCTGTGTGTGTGTGTGTGTGTGTGTGTGTCTATGAATAAATAAATAAAATCTTTAAAAAAAAAAAAAAAAGAGTCTGCCTTTGGCTCAGATCACGATCCTGGGGTCCCAGGGTTGAGCCTGGCATCGGGCTCACCCCTCAGTGGAGAGTCCGCTTCTCCCTCTGACCTGCCCCCTTCTTGTGCTCTGTTTCTCTCACTCTCTCTCAAATAAATAAATAAAATCTTAAAAAAAAAAAAAAAGACTGCTCAGTTTGATCAAAATACATAAATGAGTTAAATACTTCTTAGAAAAAATTTAGCCAGAAGCCATTCTGCAATAAGCACTTACCATACTGCAAATGTATTCCTCTCACTAGAATCCATATTCTCAGAGGGTAAAAACCAAGTCTTTCTGCATTATGTCCTCAGTATTTGGTACCAGTGTGTCTTCCCCTGCATGAGATGCTTCACTACTTGACTAGTGTTGAATGTCTGAACAAATGAATTTCCCTGAGGGATTCAGACTAAAGTCAAATACTGGCTTCTGGTTTTCGTATTTTATTATTAAGCATAGGTATATAAAATGAATAAAATAAGAGCAACCCCACTCTTTATAGCAGAAAGGGGCAGAATAGAACGACTTCTCTTTTTTTTTTTAAGTTTCTACTTAAATTCCAATTAGTTAACATACAGTGTAATATTACTTTCAGATGTACAATATAGTAATTCAATGCTTCCATACAACACCCAGTGCTTATCACAAGTGTACTCCTTAATCCTCACCACCTATTTATCCTATCCCCCCACCTGCCTTCCCTCTGGTAACCATAGATTGTTCTCTATAATTAAGAGTCTGTTTTTCACAGACTCTCTCTCTTTCTCCCTTATTTTTTCCCTTTGCTCATTCATTTGTTTCTTAAATTCCATACATGAGTGAAATCATATATGAGATTTATAAATAATTCTGACAGATTTATTTTGCTTAGCGTAACACTCTCTAGCTTCATCAATGTCATTGCAAATGGCAAGATTTCAATCTTTCTTTTGGCTGAGTAATATTCCGGGGTGTATATATACTACCTCTTCTTTATCCATTCATCAGTCATTGGACACTAGGCTGCTTCCATAGTTTGGCAATCAGAAAATGCTGCTATAAACATCTAGGTGCATGTGTCCCTTCAGATTAGTATTTTTGTAAGGATAGAACCATTTCTAACCCAACTAACCATGTTATCATGGAGTGACCTTAGGGTTGCTGTGTACTTCAGGTGGTGAGACCTGCCAACATCTACTAGGTTCTAGTTCTCCCAAATGGTATCAATTGTTTCCATAAAGTTTAGTCTAAAAGGAAGATATTTGGTAATCTTCTCTTTGCTACTGATGTATTATAACATATAGATAATTTCATATGTGTGTTCTAAGTTATGGCTTCCAGAAATATTCTGATGGACTGATATAAAATTGATAGGACTACAGTCAGAATGTGACCAACACAGCAAATAATAAACTCCTACTCTAATTATCTCCATTTTTTCACTTTTCCCTTAAGAACCATGGTGACCTATGAAATTCTAGTGTTCTCACACTTCATTGCAATTGAAATCTGACCAGGGTACCTTCACCATCTTGTATCTCCTCCCTATCTTCTAGCCCCAACCCCATCCTAGGACCTAGGAGGTTTCCAGAATACAGTAGATATCATAAATGTTTGTTATATGACTAGCATTTCTTTATAGCTAAAAATGTTACAAGCAGATGAATACATATTCTTAGAAATCCTTACACGTTAGAAAATCTCAAGAGAACAAAGTATGACAATTCAGATGGAGCTTATATCAAAGAACCTCAGTAAAGAAAACTACCAATATCTCATTATCTGAAAGTAACTTATTGAGTCTGCTACAAAGGTATTTTTATTATTTTTATATGGTTTCCTCAAAACTTTATAAGAGTTTTAATTGAGGAAAAAGCTGTTTAAATCATCAAAATTCAACTGCCCATCTGCTCAAAGAAGATACTTGTGTAGTTATTTGTTTCTCCAATAGGAATAACTGGTTCACTGAATGTAGAATATAGTTCTTTTGATGGTATTTCAATTCCTATGTTTATCTAAAAGGTAGAATGGTCTGGGATTTCACTGGAATTTTATCAAATTTTTTTTTTACTCTGTCCGGGCACATCATAGGTATCAAGTTTTTCTTGCCACACTATATATATCAATCATACCTACCCAGATGAGAAACTGGGTTAACCAGAGTTCACTTTTTTTTTCTTCAAAAGTGAAGTCTTTTAAATATTGGAACAAGAAATCTATATTTTAGCTTATTATTCAGCATGGCTTCTAGTTGTTTCCATTCTGAATTCTACATTACAAGTAAATCAATTCTAATTTTCTCAAAACCAAAATTACTCAAGAAAAATTTCAGTGGTAGCAAACATTGATCCAGCATGAAAACTGAAATAATTTAAAATTCATTACCCGATCTGTTCCTTCACTCATTCAATATTAGGAATAAAATAACTCTTTATGCCCTCCCAAATTCTATGCTAGTGAGATTGAGTGGTTTCATCATTCTTTTTACACCAAAGACTCCTTTTTTTCAGTTGTAGTTATGTGCAAACAGGAATAGCTTCTCAAAAAACATGATTATGTTAAATAATTATTTGATAAATGTAATTCTAAATCTCTCAACTTTTAGTCAATATTATTGACGTGGTGAAACAGTGGATTTTTTTATGTTAAATGGAACATTCTAAAATTTTCAACATAGCTTAAGCTTACTTTATAGTTGCTACTTTGAACTCATGTTATAATTAGATTGGGGGGGTTCTTTAAAATATGTTAAACAGCACAATGTTTGGTTCTAATTTCTTTTATTTATTTTTTTTAAGATTTTATTTATTTATTCATAGAGACAGAGAGAGAGAGGCAGAGACACGGGCAGAGGGAGAAGCAGGCTCCATGCAGGGAGCCCGACATGGGGACTCGATCCAGGGTCTCCAGGATCACGCCCTGGGCTGCAGGCGACGCTAAACCACTGCACCACCGGGGCTGCCCTCTAATTTCTTTTAATTCTAATAACTTGCAGGTATATTATCTAATGTGTAAATTCATGTATATATTGGATATCTCTTTGACATATATAGGGGCAATTATTATAACCCTATTTCATTGAGTGAGAAAGCAAAAGACTAATGCGTTGTAAAAATTAGTGTGAAATAAAAGGAATATGACATGGAGACTGCTGACCAAACAGAAATGTGGTTTATAAACTCTGAGCCTCAGTACCACAGAACAGGGTACAGAGGAATAAGAGGTTTGGAGTTGAGAGACAAGAGCTTAAAAACTGACACATAATGGCTTATTCCAGTTGGAAAGAAGAGGTTCAAGAATGTCTTGTTAGACGAAGTTGAATTGCATCATGCGTGCATTTATTTAATAATCACAATGTGTCGAGCATCTTATGGACTTTAAATCCATTAGCTCATTTAATTTAATCCTCACAACCACCATTTGAAATAGATATTACTATTCCCAGTTTACAGATTTAAAAAAACAAAAACAAAAACAAAACCCTGGGGTTCAGGGACACTAAGTGAATTGACCAAAACTATACAGTTAGTAATTCCATAACCCTGAAGTAGTGGTTCTCAAACTGTGGTCTGTGGAACCCTCGAGCTCCAGGAGTTACCCTGAGGGGCCACTATGGGGATGACAATCAGATGAAGCTAGGCTTGCACCCCTGCTTCAAAGTGCAACAGCTCTACTATCACCCGTTGCATGCATGAAGAGGATTCAGAGGGAAGGTGGAAAACCATGAAAGATTCCACTTGGAAATAAGGAGTTTGGTGCTGAAAAACCTTGAAAACCTCTTTCTTAAAAGCAGGTGAGTATCTTTTTTTTCACCCTGCAGAGTCACTCCTGAACAAGTCCTGGCTACTTAGTTTAATATCACTTTTCTCCTATTCTAGTTTGATTATCAGATTAAGGGCAAGAATTGTTTTTTTAATATCCTACTGGTACCATCTAATTTCTCCTTTCCGAAATTAATGACTCCTACGAAGAAAAGATACTTTTAATTTATCCCAGAGTTTGACAGGCTCAGTAGCACTCTGAGCCCTCTCATTCTATCTCCTCCTTCACAACTGAAGCCCCTTTCTCTCCCAGTCAGTTTCAAAGTCACCTGCTCACTACCTCTCCCATTTGCATGTGACTTTGCCATGTTATAATCCAATCTTCTGCTAAATCTTTGAGACTCCTCTGAGTCTAAAATCATAATACATATGTAACAATTTTAAAATAAAGCCACACAATGAAGTCTACTGAAACTCAGATCCATCTGCTCCTTCCCCAGCAAGCCAGGAATGTCAGATTGCAGCACGAAGGGAGCCATGCATAAGGTAATGTATCTTCATTTCACAGAAGAACTTTGCATTAAGTCAAATCCAGGCATTAAATGAGGGGTTACTAAGGAGTAGTTGTCCTTGAACTAGAATTTGTAAATCTTTTCATTTATAAAAATTAGTTTTATTTCAACTGAATCTAGTAGTTCAGTCATTATGTGAAAGCTATATATGATTATCCTTTGGGAATGAGGTAGGGTATAAAGATTATAAAATTTGGGTCATACTTGTAATTAGTTATTAATATGCACATAAAATCTTTGTGCATCTTAGCTTTGTCAAAGAATTTCTGCAAGTAATCAAAGAGCCATAATATGACATTGGGTAAGGATGCAAATTAATTTTAAGCCATGTGGAGCCATTAAGAATGAAAATGAACATGCCATGGAGAATTAAGTGCAATTAAAAACACTTATGCCTTTTTAATCTGTACAAAGCAAACTATAACATTTTATCATCATAAAGCAACTAGTCTTCATAATATTTAAATGCTCACATAAGAATTAGAGAGAGTACCTTAAATCAAAGGAAAATAATTCCTTAGTTGCAGTGTGTGGCTTTATCATTTCCAGAATATTTTTCCTGATCACTCATATAAACTAAAGAACAATCCTTTACCCGGGAGAAGTATCTGTGCCCAAAGATATTTGGTGTTAAGCCCAAGATCACACACAAAGGTAAAGAGAAAGAATGGCAGTAGATCTTCTGAATTCTACTACATTACACACAGTAAGTAGCAAGGCAAATCAACATAATAACATGCTTGCATTTGCACACTAGTATAAACATATGTTTATCTGTGCACACAGGCTCTCCTTATAGCCTACATCTAAAATAATCATAAAAAATTTAAAATTATTCCAAAATATGGCATTATGAAACTATAAACTCACATAACTAAACTTAATTTTGTAACATATACATTTTTCACATTCTGTCAGGTATTACTATATTTATATACATCTCAATTTCATTATTAGACCACAAACTTCTTGAGAGAAAGGGCCATACCTTATATTAAACATATTTTTTTGTCCTCAGAAAATTTTAATAAAATGTCTTACACATATGTTTTCAATATGGGGAATGAATTATAATTCAAGCATAACTACACCACAAATCTTTTAAGACTAAAACAAATTTAACCATTTTTACATTGAAGTCAACTGAGGCAAGACATTTTGTGAATTTACCAAAGGCAAGTTACCCCAAACTTGAAGATATGCTTTATGGCTAAGATAATACAGTATACATTCTTAGTCACATATGCCTTACTATATATGAATTTGTACCTGAAAATTAATGATGCAAATGGATCTCAAAATTAGTATTTTCAAGTATGAAAGTGTTAAAAAGTCTCCTGTTGTAACAGAAAAATAATGATGTTCTATTAAATCTTGTGTTTCAAATAAAAGAAATTTATGTCTCTAATAAGAAAAAAAAGGCAAGTTAGCGTAAGAGTCAGATCTAAACTGTAAAATCTAGACAACATAACAATGAGTTTTTGAGATTCAGCAGCCTTTTCATAGGCTTCTGTTCACCGGTTACCTCTATTTTAGGTAGCTTTTGGTGTGATTAAATCTACAGACAGAATCCTAGATCAATGCACACCAAGCTTACTTGACATATTTGTATTGAGCCACTGCTAGAGTCATAATAAAAATGCATCGTGTGAATGAATGAAGAATGCCATCAGCAAGTAGTCCAGTGACACCAGAAAGAGGCTGAGCTGTGTGACTCAGTCTCCAGGCATTGATTTCCACACTGAGTAAGATTATTAATTGTTCCTCCAGCTCGTTCAAGTCTCTCCACTTATCTGAAAAGCAGGCAAGGTACTGCTAAATCACTTATATACATATTAGCCTACAAAAAAGAACTGGCTTGCTGCCATTGAGGCATTGAGGCTGTAGTAAATTGAGGTCTTACTTTCATAGCAAAGTCCCAGCTCAGGACCCATGAGCTTCACTCACCTGACAGCCATTGAAGAGAAGAATCACTCCCTTACACTAGACACCTCATTGAGTCTTCTTCTTTCATTTTCACAATATGAGATCAGTAAGCGTCTGGAATTTCCAAGGTCAAGCCAAAAATGAATAAGAGTTCTACCCAAGAACATATAAGTTATATTACAACACACATCTCTGGACTTCCTTCTTTTAAAAAAAAAAAAGATTTTTTTGTATTTATTTAGTCATGAGAGACACACCGAGAGAGGCAGAGGCATAAGCAAAGGGAGAAGCAGGCTCCCTGCGGAGAGCCTGATGCGTGACTAGATTCCAGGACCCCAGGATCACAACCTGAGCCAAAGGCAAATGCTCAACCACTGAGCCACCCAGGTGGCCCCATCTCTGGATTTCTGTAACATAAAATGTTTTTCATATTACATTCTCCAATCACACTTAAACCCTATAGTTAACAACTTTTCATAACTTAAAATTTCTTTTCCAGGTAAAAAAAAAGAGTAGCTTGACTTTATTTCTGACATATTTCTGGTATAAAAGCCATCTCTATTTTTAAATTCCCTATTGGAAGTTTCTAAAAAGTTCTTTGATTTTCATTAGTCCCAGGCCTTGCCATTTTTTAACATAATATGAAAAAATCCCTGTAGCCTATGTGTCCTATATGAAGCCATATTCAGTATTTCTCACAAGCTCTTCTGATAAAAAGTTTGGCTGTGTGTATTTAAGTAATAAACGAGCAAAAGGGTTAAGGAACTAACATAATATCGGTAAATGAATCCTTCTCAAAAGCAAATTTGAACAAATGCCACTTCACTGCACATATTACCTCCTTATCAAAATGATGTCAAGGACAGTTTCAAAAACCATCCAAAATCTTCTCACAGAGATCAGTTCAAGCCATTTGAACTGCAGTGTATCATTCCACGTCCTCCATGCTGTACTGTCATGGTATTCACTTTGTCTCATGTCACATAGATGTTTTGGAAGAATCATTGTTTCCTGATATTTTTCTATGGAGCACAGTACATTAAAATAAGCTGAATACAAGGGAGCATGCAAATAATTTTTAAATTTGGGAGAGAACCACACAGGAGTAACATAATTTCAGTGTGCTCCTGAGCATTTATAGACCTATCTTTATTGTTGGATTTGTCTTTGTTATACTTAATAAATTAATTATTATTAACAAAATATAATCCTACACTATCCTACAAAGACTTTTTTTGCCAAGAGGGAGCTTTGAAATACAGGAAAGAAAGTCTGACTATTAGCTGATATGACAGATGGCATAATGACATTCCAACCAGGCATAGCTGTGATTAATACACATGCAAACATCCTTTCGATAGAAAAATCTCTACAGCACCAAATAGAAAATCATGGGTTGTTATGACAAGTCTTCAGTATTTTTATAATCCTGGAAACTGTTATCCAGTTAGAACCTAATGGTTCAGTCATCCTCCTGGAGGTAAAATAAAGATAGATACTCCCAAACAATACATTTACACTATCATAGACATGTTCTCTGAAAATGGCCTCTCTGAGCCCTGACAGCAATATTTCTATTACACAATTGTGTAAATCATGGTTGGAGGACTAAGGACAGGTGCTCAATCCAATTAGCATAATCACATTTCTTCAGTTGAAAATTTGGAATTGGAACCAAGTAACCAGTCAGCAACGTGCCAACCTGAGCACGGTAGGATGCCTCAGAAAATGAGTCAGTGGTGGGACTGGCTGGGGGCGTGGGAAACAGACAAGGGAAATGGTGGCTTTCTAGTCCTTCCAGCTCCTTTTCAGAGTCCCTGCTGCATTCCTGTTCTTGTGGTACGTTCCTCCTCCTTCTAATAACTTCTTCTGTGTTGTTTAAATCCCCAAGTTGTCATGTTACCTAAAACCCAGAGCCTTAAGTAATCATATAGCCATACATTAACTTAGTTACTCTTGTATTTTTATTTACACTTGCATGGTCTATAGCTCATCTTCTCATCCAAAGTATAAGCTTCCTGAGGGCAAAGATTATTTTTTTTAACTTGAGTATAGTTGGCACACAATGTTGCATCAGTTTCAGATGTACAGTTTAGTGATTTGATAGGTTTATACATTATGCTATGCGCACCACCAGTACAGCTACCATCTGTCCTGTAGCGCTGCTCCTACATTATCATTCACTGCAGTCCTATGCTCTGCTTTTTTACTTCCATGACTTACTCATTCCATAACTGGAGGCTTGTCTCTCTTTTTCCCCCTCACCTGTTTTGCCCAAACTTCTATCCCTCCACCCTCCCCCTCCCCTACCTCCCAAATTCCCCACCATCTCACTCCCCAGCTCCCTATCAACAATCAGTTGGTTCTCTGTATTTATAGTTCTGATTCTATCTTTTTTTTTTTTTGGATTCCATTTATGACTGGAATCATATGGCATTCGTGCAGACTATTCTTTGTACTCCTTACATGCACAGACCACATGTTCAATATATAATATATTCAATACAGTAAGCCCACTTTAAGCATTGCTCAGTAATTACAGCTCTATGTTAACACCTTTTTTCTTTTATATTAAAAAATGTTATTGTTTATAATTATGATCCATTGTTTGACCTACATACAAATACATATGTTGCCTTTAGAGTATTTGCAAACACCAAGAATTAACCCCCTGGCTTTGTTTTGCAACTTTTAGATGACAGATTGTGTTAGGTGCTGTTCCTTATATTACTACTGCAACTACACCATGTTAAAATGCAAACTAAGAAAATCGAAGAGCACCTCTTGAGAGAATAGATACGCTGCAGTGAGGGACAGTAAGATCTTCTGTGGGAAAAAAAAAATGTTCACATAACCAAATCAGAAGTTCAACTAAGTGACTCCACTGCTGAAAAGCAGGTGATAGGAGAGAAAAAAGCTAGCTTTAGTGATCTTCTACCTTTCTTTCTTTCCAGACAGTACCCACCACCTCTTCTCCTGAAATTGCCTCTGAGCTATTTGGAGTGAGCCCCTGACAGCTGTATTTGTATTATCTAATCTCAGAGTGACCAGAAGCAGATCTTTGCTTATTTATGTGAGGGTCCTCATAGTCATACCTTTCAAATCCCAATAACAAGAGTCAATGTTCTCATTAGATCAGGCAACAATCTCCTAGCAGTACTCTTTGGTTTATCTCATCTCTTTTCAATTTGTCTTCCATAATACTACCAGTACTAAAAATCATGTATATGTGAATTGCTCCTTTACTCCAAAATCAAAAAATCAATATTTGGCTCTCAGAGGCCAAAACTGAACCCATTTACCCTACCCATTTAGCCTAATTTCCTACTATGTGCATTCATCCATTCAACAATGTCTATCAATCATATGCAAGGGCAGGCATTTGCTAAGCACTAGGAACACAGTGAGGAATACAGACAAGTAAACAGGATGTGGGACCATTGTGATAAGCAGTATAACAGAAAGATATACATGGTGATAAGAAAGCATAGAGAAGATGTATCAGATCCAGTCTGGATGGGTTTATCAGAAAACGTGTCCTGGAAGAAATGATACCCAAAAATGAAATCTAAAGGGCAAGAAGTTATTAGGAAGGTGTGTATGAGCAAGAAAATAGCCTTGGGAGGTGTGTCTGGGTGGGTCAGTCGGTTAAGCCTGGACTCTGATTTTGGCTCAGGTCATGATCAAGCCTGGGATCAAGCCTGGAGTTGGGCTCCATGCTCAGCGACGAGTCTGTTGGAGCTTCTCTCTCTCCCTCTTCCTCTCTCTGCCCCTCCCCCTGCTCTCACTCTCTGTCTCTCTAAAACAAATAAATAGATCTTTTTTAAAAGAAAAAAAGAAAGTAGCCTTGGGAGAGCAAGGAGTAGGAATATGAAGAAAGAGAAGTTGTCCAGGGAGGAAGAAATATGTGCCCAGGGCATCAGCAGGTGGCAGCAGTGGAGAGGAAGAAAAATGATGAAGCTAGGTAGAATCAACAGGACTCGATAACAAATTAGATGTGAGAGGTGAGGGAGGGGAAGAAACCAAAATGACTACCAGATATCTAGCATGAGGATTGTGAGCACAGAAAAGTCCTAGACCATAGGATAAAGGTGTTTGATAAGGTCTAGGGTGCCTGGGTGGCTCAGTGAGTTAAGCATCCTGCTCTGGATTTCAGCTCAGGTCACGAAATTAGCCCTTTGTCAGGCTCCGTGATCAGCATGGAGTCTGCTTGAGATTCTGTCTCCTTCTACCTCTGCCTCTGCCCTCCTGCTTGCTCGTGCTCGCTTGTGCGCACGCGCTCTTTCTCTCTCTCTTTCTCTCTCTCTCTCTCTTTTTCTCAAATAAATAGCGTTTCATAAGGTCATAAAACCTAAAGAGAACTTTTATTCATAATGGCATCTTGGGTACAGCTAAGAACATTTTAAAAGCTGAGCTCTTGAGAGGATGAATCAATATATTTACAGAAGAATGTGTGCCAAATAGTTAACATTTCCTAAATCAGGATAGTGGCCTTTTTGACTTATCTATATTTTCAAATATTTTGATATGAACACATACTACTTTTTGACATAAAAATATAGGGATATTTTAAACAAAATATTATTTAAAAAATCTTCGTATATGTGCAAATATATGTGTGTGTATATATATATGTTGTATTAAGGCTTATATAAAATAAGAGGATGAGGTGAGATTGTACCAAAAACACAACAATTTTTACATTGTTTTGGGACCAATATGATCCCTATTTCTTATTTTAAAAAAAATAAAAGAATTTCACTTTTGTAAAAATACAAATGAGGTAGCACCATCTGGTATTCAGATGGAATTCATCTGGTGAAGTGTAACAAAGTAATATTTCCAGGCTCACAACATCTACTCCTATGTTCCCTATGGTATTAACTTCCTCCATACTGAAGAAAGCAGTAAGCCAGGCTGATGTTCAGGGCCCAGCATAGTTCATCAATAGTGCTGAGAAATTAAGGCAAAAATATTTCTCATAAAGATCATCAAATAATTATTTGAATTTGTTCACTTCCACCCCAGGCTTTCTAGCTCATAGAAGTCAAGTTGTTTTACCATTAAAGGCATGACTGTACTTTTTTTTAAATTATTATTCGTTGTTTTCTCCCTTCATCGCAAAGGGCTCAATGTCACTACAGACCTTTAGCTCCCTCGTTAAAAATGAGGAAAACACCATATTCTTACCTCAAAACATTCAGCACTTTGAAAAACTAAGTAATGTTATTTATAGCAGATAATGGCTATGAGGAGGAGCTAATGACCATTATCTGATTACTCAGTTCGGCATCCCCGGCAAAGGCTGACTCCCTACTCACCAAACAGGTTTTATGTTCTCCCTGGATGCACTGACTGTACTGGGTGCAGCCACATGGCCACATGGCAGTGGAGATGGAGAAAAGTGATGAATTTGAGGCTAGAGAGAATCACTAGGACTGTCACAGACTGGGTGTGGAAGTTAAGGAGAGAAGGTGGCATCAAAAATGACTGTCAGGCATCTGACATGAGAAGCTGCATGGACAGGAAGATCCTATAGGACATATAGAAAAGTGCTAGCGTGGGACGCCTGGGTGGCTCAGTGGTGGAGCATCTGCCTTTGGCTCAGGTCACGATCCCGGGATCCTGGGATGAAGTCCCACATCAGGCTCCATGCAGAGAGCCTGCTTCTCCCTCTGCCTATGTATCTGCCTCCCTCTGTGTGTCCCTCATGAATAAATAAATAAAAGCTTTAAAAATGAAAAGTGCTAGAGTGACATAAGGGCATAAGGGAGAATTTCAGTATGACATCCTGGCATGGCTGAGAACGATGGAATGTGAACAAAAATTGTGTTTGCCACTTTCTATCTGGGTCTGTAAAAACTGCCCACTACCTTCATTCATTGTCTTTCTCTGCCCACGGGCTAAATGCAGTAAAAATCCAGGCCCCACTACCTGGTGGAGACATAAAAAGAAAGGAAACGGGTCGCTTTCTTTGACCACGGGAGCTATATCAGCTTCTCATGGCCACTGGAACAAATTACCACAAACTTAGTGGCTTAAAACAACACAAATGTAGCCTCCTACATGTTTGGAGTCTGGAGTCCTAAAATGATTCAGCAGGGCTGCATTCCCTCTGGAGGCTCTGTTTCCCACCCTTTGTGGCTTCTAGAGGCCACCTCCATGGCTCACAGACCCATTCTCCATCTGAAAAACCAGCAACATAGTATTTTGTTATCTCTCCTGGTTCCTCTGCTTCTGTAATCACGTGGCTTCTGTACTCAACCCACACTTCCCTCCTTCCCTTTTAATAACCCCTGTGATTACATTGGGCCCTCCCAGATGATCCAGGATAATCTTCCCATTTCAAGATCTTTCACATAATAACATCTTCAAAATCCCTTTTCCACATAAGGTAACACATTCACAGGCTCTGGGGATTATGACATGGGCATTTTGTGGGGTAGAGGGGTGAAATTATTCTGCTTACAACAGAAAGTACTTTGTACATCACATGAGTGAGAGAAAAACAGGTATTGTGTTGATCCATTAACTTCAGAGGTTTATCTCTTACTAGCTGATATTACTTTATAAATCCAACTGTCAATGTCTTTCTCTAGCAGAATTGTAATTAGGATGACAACCACACCTTACTCCATTTTGTTACTAAAAATTTGCCCTGCAAATAACATATTATAATACTCTAAAAATGTTTATAATAATGATAAGGCCATCATGTTAAGAATAGCTAGACATAGACCAGGAGTAGATCAAATTTTATTTTAGCAAATAGCTTCAGACTTTACCCATCTTCAAACTTTAATCAGAACTTTTAACACCTCAGGGAAAATTGGCTATTTTACATCTTACCTTTCTTTGCCTGAATGATTTCTAGCAAAGGTGCTGCCAAGAAATAAAATGGTACAAAAAGAGACAAGGACATACCAAGATACAAGAGAACTTGTGGACGAGATATAAGGAGGCATATACTTAAAGGGGTTTTTGGGGTTTTTTTGTTTTGTTTTTTTTTGCTTTCGTGAAATATAGAACTGTAGAATTATTGCTTTGAGGTCAAGTCAACCCCAATGTCCATGGACTTTACTTTCTGTAAACTTTGTATTGCAACCATAATTGGGTTATCACCAAAAGTTGTTTTTATGAGAAGAAAACTAAAGGATGAGGTAGGTCATGTTCCTGCTAGACATTCATCACCAGCAAATTCCTTATTACTCTAATGACTGCTCACTAGAAAAAAATTTTAATGCACTTTCATGTTCTTCAATTTAAAAAAAGAATCAGAGTTTAATGCGAATGCATTTTTAACATTTTTCTGTGCTTTAGGGAAGCTGCTTTCAGGAGGGAAATGTAATGAATGTTTTTAATCATACTAAAATGGTTTGCCCAGAGTGTGTGATTTAATTCAACTTTTCAATGACAACAAAATAGAAAAGAGGAAGCACATTTATCAGCCAGGGTTCCTCCCACCTTAACATGGTTACCTATTGTTTAAGTATATTTGGAAGATCAAATTTATTTAGAAAATAGGAACAAAGAAGCCAACCTGCTTAATTTTCACAATCGTTTTTCCCCACACACAGGTCTATACAGATCACTGCCACTCTTCTAAGAAGCCCCAACCTCATGACTCCAAGCTGTTCCCATCCTCAAAATCCACCTCACCCCATCCCATTGATGCACTCTCTTCCCCTTTTCCCTAATTTGTTTTTATGTGCCCTTCAGGTTTTCAATAAATTCTTAATGTCATCGATGAAAATGTCACTGCTGAGGAGATTTAAGTCCCATTGTTCCACTCAGGCCTTTAACTGCAAAGTAAACAACTTGCTTTCAATAAGCTTGTCCTCAGATTTAAACTGAACAGAAATCAAAGAATTAATTTCTGTGCCATTTTTCATTTCCTTGATTTGAATCATCATCTTGGAGATTCCATCTGAGTATCTGGCTGAAGATGTTCCAATCGCCTTACCATGTCCACATCTCCTCATTGCTTTCAAAAGTGCCATAACCAAACCTCAATGATATCCAGTAACGCCTTTCTTGTCTCAATCTAGGGACAGGAGGTGTCATGGGGAGGCAGATTTGAAGACTACAATAAAGGAAAGTGATAAGAGCGTTTACACACACAATGAAGAATTTATAAATGTTGACTAGTTCTTGAGAAAGGGAGAGTGGATACAGAAAACAAATTATCTGAGAGAAGGGTGTTTTCCCCTATTTACTTCTACTGCCACCACAGGATATCTGTATAATGGATATCCAGAACCTTCATGAAGTTTCCAGTAAATTATATATTTGATCATTATCACATGTTCTACCACTAAAGGTGCTTCAGAATAGATGTGAGTAGTTTATAGGATACCACACTTCCAATTTTTCTGTTTTAAAAAATCTCACAAACTGGTTCTGGAAAACACAATGGATGGCTGATGCAATCAACTGGGTAATTTGTGCACAATCCACCTGCCTCAATTCTAGTAATTTTAAATAGTCCACTCACCTATCCACTTCTTTTGGTTCACCAAAGCATCTATTTTTCTGGCCCATTTCATGAAAAGAAAAGGTATCACACAATTGTCCTAGGCAGCAGGTGGAAGCTCTAGTGAATCCAAGTCAGCCAATCCCTGGAGGCACACCATCCAGGCCTGCCTGGTTCATCCCTCTTTGGGCCCCCCAAGGCAATCTTCCCTCTGTTGTCTTTGCACTCTGGGGTAATGTGACAAGGTAGCTCCAATACCTGGCAAAAAACTAAACATAGCAGTTATAAAGTAGCTCCAATAACTCTCCAACAGTAAAAAATATATATATATATTCTTTAGGTCACCTTTTTTGTCATTGTATCTGTTAGCTAACCCCTCTCAAGGTCTACCCCCAAGGATATAGGACAATAGACTTTATTCTAAGGAATTCAGAATTCTTCACTAAAAGGTGTGATTAAGGACTAAAAACATTACTATCCAAACTAATTAGAGGGAGTTACGGTCTAATTTAGTTCTATGATGTGAAGCTGTTCTAAGTTGGTTTTATTGGAAACACAAATTCTATTATATTCTAAATTCAATTGCACAATTCCACAGCAAAGAATTGGGTAATCCATATAGCTCTTCAATTTTCTTGCTAAGATTCAAAGTTTTGCTTATTTCAGGTTATGAAATATGAATTATTTCAGTGAATCAACCTCTAATTTCAAGGAGATTTGAGGAACAACTCTTTAATTAGTCTTTATCATGCTTGCTTAAACCTTGCCAGCCATCTCTCTCCAGAAAGTAAATTAAAGTGAGAGGAGAAAGAATCTGAATGACCTGTCATAACACAGCTGGCTACTTGACAGATAAGTCTTCATAAGACCCATCATTCTGAAGAATGACATAATTTTAGTTCTAAGAACTGAGCGTACTCAGAAGTTAGAAGGCAGTGCAATGAGAAGTCAGGGTAATAATTTGTGTGCGTGTGCATAGACTATCTACATAAATATTTACATCTGATAAGTAATGCATGCTCATTATTTAGCATTCATTGTTAATAGTTTTCCTATCCAGATATTCAGTTTCTCCATAATTTGTAATTACCAACACACAATATATTAACTTTTTCCACTATTATATATTTTTTAATAATTATTCCAAGTTTTCAGCCACAATTCACAAAACAAGCACCTAGAAGCCAGGCCTTACTAGTACCAGAGTGTCATTTTAAAAAGCAATTCTTATTTTCCTTTAGCCATCAGAAAACATTAGGAGCAGAAAAGACATGAAGTAAATAGACTGACAAGTACTTCTATTTTGTGACTCATAGACGAAGTAGCTGCTATTATGTGCTCCCAGACTCTGTGCAAAGTACTTTACATGGATTCTCTGATTTAATCCTCAAACACTCTCTAAAGATGTTCTATATTATTTCCATTTGATCAACAAGGAAACCAACTCAAAGAGGTAAAGTAGCTTGCCCACGCCCCATGGCTAGTTAGAAACTGGCCTACAGTTTAAGTGTAGATCTATCCAAAGTGCTCAGTTACCATGATATATGTTGCCTCTGTGTGCAGATCCAGGCCCCCCTGCAAACTGGCATGTAATAGCTGCCAATGTGCTGAGGCTAAGATGGCTAGTGGTCTATAATTTGTGCCATCCTTCCATGCATAATGCTGATGCTGGTAAATTCCACTCAGGGACTACATTTCTAATCCCCTTTCTATCTAGGTGAGGCTGTAATGCTTATCAACAGAGTATGGACAGAGCTGATGTACATCACTTTCAGAACCAAGCCCATAAAAACCTCCTAGGAGATTCTCTATGCCCACTCACCATCCCATCTTTCAGTTGATGTCAGCTGGGGTTGTCAGATAAAATGGAGGAAACCCAGTTAATCTTGTGTTTCAGAAAAACACCAAATGTGTCAGTGTAAGCATGTCCTATGACATACTTATATCAGGGCATTGACATTTGGGTTGCCAGATTTAGCAAATAAAATGCATCAAAAATGTAAGTGTCCCGAACATTGCACGGGATATACTTATACTAAGAAATTATTTGTCATTTGCCTGGAATTCAAATTTAACTGGCTCCCCATACACAGAGGGCATGGAGAGACCAAAAAATGATCCAGGACACTCCAAGTCAGGACGCCTGGGTTGCTCAGAAGTTGAGCATCTACCTTCAGCTCAGGGCATCATCCCAGGTCTGGGGATCGACTCCCACATTGGGCTCCCTGCGAGGAGCCTGCTTCTCCCTCTCTGCCTGTGTCTCTGCTTCTCTCTCTGTATCTCTCACGAATAAATAAATAAAATCTTTTAAAAAAAGGGACACTCCAGATAGGTAGGTGGTAGGTTTAATACGCAAGGGAACTTGTCTTGCAGGCTTCTCTTGGGCAGCTGCAAGACAAGCAGATTTCTGAAACAACAGGCCAGAATCTTAAAAGTTCATATAAAGACCTTAACTGAGTTCAGTCACATATCCCATCCAGGGAGTCTTAATACATCAGTCTCTCAAGGCAGCATCCTTGAAAAAGCTTCCCACTGTTACAAATGGTACACAGGAATATATATTCCTGGCAGATGTCATGTCCTCCAGATGACCTCCTCCAACAGTGTCAGGTGTTTTAGTTTGCTAAACCTACCACCCCAACACAACCTCTAGATACCTTAGAGGCAGTCACATGCTGAAGGTGAGCAGAGCCACCAGCAGCATGGAGCTGATGACTGCAACCTAGAGCAGCTCCTCCTTTGAGCTTTCAGTGAATGGGAAATATTCACTATTGTGGTAAGCCACTAAGATTTGTAACTAATTGGGATCCCTGGGTGGTGCAGCGGTTTAGCGCCTGCCTTTGGCCCAGGGCGCGATCCTGGAGACCCGGGATCGAATCCCACGTCGGGCTCCCGGTGCATGGAGCCTGCTTCTCCCTCTGCCTGTGTCTCTGCCTCTCTCTCTCTCTCTCTCCCTCTGTGACTATCATAAATAAATAAATTAAAAAAATTTTAAAAAAAGATTTGTAACTAATACAACACAAGCAATACTTACTAACATTACTAATTCAAATACAAGGGCCAAGAATTCACCATTCAGGCCTTACACAGAGGTAACTCAGAGAGTGGAAATCACCTAGGCTAGGAGTCACACCAGCATGTCCTGGGTTCAAATTTCTGCTTCAACACCTCCTACCTTTGTGTTTTTAATCGTTAGCCTCAGTTTCTTTTTTTTTCTTTTGTATATTTTTTATTGAAGTTCGATTTGCCAACATATAGTATAACACCCAGTGCTCATTCCGTCAAGTGCCCCTCTCAGTGCCCATCAACCAGTCACCCCATCCTCCCACCCACCTCCCCTTTCACTTCCCCTTCTTTATTTCCCATAGTTAGGCTTCTCTCATGTTCTGTCACCTCTGATATTTCCCACTCATTTTCTCTCCTTTCCCCTATAATCCCTTTCACTATTTTTTATATTCCTTGTATGAATGAAACAATGTAATGTTTATCCTTCTCCGAACGACTTACTTCCCTCAGCATGATACCCTCCAGGGCCATCCACGTCGAAGCAAATGGTGGGTATTTGTCGTTTCTAATGGCCAAGTAATATTCCATTGTATACATAAACCACATCTTCTTTATCCATTCATCTTTCGATGGACACTAAGGCTCCTTCCACAGTTTGGCTATTGTGGACATTGCTGCTATAAACATCGGGGTGCAGGTGTCCTGGCGTTTCACTTCATCTGTATCTTTGGGGTCAATCCCCAGCAGTGCAATTGCTGGGTCGTGGGCAGGTCTATTTTTAACTTCTTGAGGAACCTCCACACTGTTTTCCAGGGTGGCTGCACCAGTTCACATTGTCACTAACAGTGCAAGAGGGTTCCCCTTTCTCCACATCCTATCCAACATTTATTGTTTAATGTCTTGTTAATTTTCGCCATTCTCAATGATGTGAGGTGGTATCTCGTTGTGGTTTTGATTTGTATTTCCCTGATGACAAGGGATGCAGAGCATTTTCTCATGTGCTTGTTGGCCATGTCTGTGTCTTCTTCTGTGAAATTTTTGTTCATGTCTTTTCCCATTTCATGATTGGATTCTTTGTTTCTTTGCTGTTGAATTTGATAAGTTCTTTATAGATCTTGGATACTAGGCCTTTATCTGATAGGTCATTTGCAAATATCTTCTCCTGTTCTGTAGATTTTCTTTTAGTTTTGTTGACTGTTTCTTTTGCTGTGCAGAAGCTTTTTTTTTTTTTAAGATTTTATTTACTATTTATTTATTCATGAGAGACACACACAGAGAGAGAGAGAGAGGCAGAGACACAGGCAGAGGGAGAAGCAGGCTCCATGCAGGGAGCTCGACATGGGACTCAATCCTGGGTCTCCAGGATCAGGCCCTGGACTGAAGGCAGTGCTAAACCGCTGAGCCACCCAGGCTGCCCTGTGCAGAAGCTTTTAATCTTGATGAAGTCCCAAAAGTTCATTTTTGCTTTTGTTTCCCTTGCCTTCATAGATGTATCTTGCAAGAAGTTACTATGGCCAAGTTCAAAAACAGTGTTGCCTGGGTTCTTCTCTAGGATTTTGAGGGATTCTTGTCTCCAGTTTAGATCTTTCAACCATTTTGAGTTTATCTTTGTATATGGTGTAAGAGAATGGTCTAGTTTCATTCCTTGATACATGGCTGTCCAATTTTCCCAGCACCATTTATTGAAGAGACTGCCCTTTTTCCAGTGGATAGTCTTTCCTGCTTTGTCAAATATTAGTTGACCATAGAGCTGAGGGCCCATTTCTGGGTTCTCTATTCTGTTCCATTGATCTATGTGTCTGTTTTTGTGCCAGTACCATGCTGCCTTGATGAGCACAGCTTTGTAGTACAACTTGAAATCCAGCATTGTGATGCCCACAGCTCTGGTTTTCTTTTTCAATTCCCCTGTCTATTGGGGTCTTTTCTGATTCCACAAAAATCTTAAGATTATCGTTCCAACTCTCTGAAGAAAGTCCATGGTATTTTGATAGGGATTGCATTGAATGTGTAAATTGCCCTGGGTAACATTGACATTTTCACATTTATTCTTCCAATCCATGAGCATGGAATGTTTTTCCATCTCTTTGGGTCTTCCTCAATTTCTTTCAGAAGTGTTCTATAGTTTTTAGGATATAGATCCTTTATCTCTTTAGTTAGGTTTATTCCTAGGTATCTTATGCTTTGGGGTACAATTGTAAATGGGATTGACTCCTTAATTTCTCTTTCTTCGGTCTCATTGTTAGTATATAGAAATGAAACTGATTTTTGGGCATTGATTTTGTATCCTGCCACATTACCAATTGCTGTATGAGTTCTAGCAATCTTAGGGTGGAGTCTCTTGGGTTTTCTATGTACAGTATCATATCGTCTGCGAAGAGGGAGAGTTTGACTACTTCTTTGCCAATTTGAATGCCTTTTATTTCTTTTTGTTGTCTGATTGCTGAGGCTAGGACTTCTAGGACTATGTTGAATAGCTGTGGTGAGAGTGGACATCTCTGTCGTGTTCCTGATCTTAGGGGAAAGGCTCCCAGTGTTTCCACATTGAGAATGATATTTGCTGTGGGCTTTTCATAAATAGCTTTTAAGATATTGAGGAATGTTCCCTCTACCCCTACACTTTGAAGAGTTTTAATCAGGAATGGATGCTATATTTTGTCAAATGCTTTGTCTGCATCTATTGAGAGGATCATATGGTTCTTGTTTTTTTCTCTTGTTGATATGATCTATCACGTTGATTGTTTTATGAGTGTGAAACCATCATTGCATATCGGGGAGAAATCCCATTTGGTCATGGTGAATAATCCTTTTATTGTGCTGTTGGATCCTATTGGCTAGTATCTTGTTGAGAATTTTTGCATCTGTGTTCATCAAGGATATTGGTCTATAATTCTCCTTTTTGGTGGGGTCTTTGTCTGGTTTTGCAATTAAGGTGATGCTGGCCTCATAGAACGAGTTTGGAAGTATTCCCTCCCTTTCTATGCTTCAAAAGAGCTTTAGTAAAATAGGTATGGTTTCTTCTTTAAACATTTGATAGAATTCCCCTGGGAAGCCATTTGACCCAGGACTTTTGCATCTTGGGAGGTTTTTGATGACTGCTTCAACCTCCTCCCTGGTTATTGGCCTGTTCAGGTTTTCTATTTCCTCCTATTCCAGTTTTGGTAATTTGTGGTTTTCCAGAAATGCATCTATTTCCTCTAGATTGCTTAATTGATTGGCGTATAGCTGCTCATAATACGTTTTTAAAATCGTTTGTATTTCCTTGGTATGGGTTGTGCTCTCTCCTCTTTCATTCATGATTTTATTAATTAGTCTTTTTGTTTTTAATAATGCTGGCTAATGGTTTATCTATCTTATTAATTCTTTCGAAGAATCAGTTCCTGGTTTTGTTAACCTGTTCTACAGTTTTTCTGGTCTCTATTTCATTGAGTTCTGCTTGAATCTATTATCTCTCTTCTTCTGCTGGATGTAGGCCTTATTTGCTGTTCTTTCTCCAGTTCCTTTTGGTGCAAGGTTAGCTTATGTATTTCAGTTTTTTCCAGTTTTTTTGAGGGATGCTTATATTGGGATGTATTTCCTTCTCAGGACTGCTTTTGCTGTATCCCAAAGATTTTGAATGGTTGTATCTTCATTTTCATTAGTTTCCATGAATCTTTTTAATTCTTCTCTAATTTTCTGATTGACCCTTTCATCTTTTAGCAGGGTGTTCTTTAACTTCCAAGTATTTGAGTTGCTTCCAAATTTCTTCTTATGATTGAGTTCTAGCTTCATGCATATCTTCTCATTTAGGACCCTGAATATATCCTGCCAGCCCTTTCTGGCCTGCTAAGTCTCTGCGGAGATGTCTGCTGCTAATATAAGATTTCTCCCCATATAAGTTAGGAATCTCTTGTCTCTCGCTGCTAAGGATTTTCTCTTTATCTTTGGAATTTGCAAGTTTCACTATTAAATGTCGAGGTGTTGCATAGTTTTTATCGATTGGGGTGGGAGGAACCTCTCTATCTCTTGAATCTGAATGCCTGTTTCCTTCCCCAAATTAGGGAAGTTCTCAGCTATGATTTGTTCAAATATGCTTTCTGGCCCTCCGACCTTCTCTGGAACCCCAATTATACGTAGATATTTCCTTCTGAGGCTATAATTTTTTCCCCTTAACCTTCCCTCATGGTCTTTTAATTGTTTTTCTCTTTTTTCCTCAGCTTCCTTCCTTGCCATAAACTTGTCTTCTATGTTGCTCACTCTTTCTTCCACCTCATTAACCCTCATCGTTACAACCTCCAGTTTGGATTGCAACTCATTTAATTGATTTTTAATTTTGGCCTGATTAAATCTAAATTCTGCAGGCATGAAGTCTCTTAAATCCTTTATGCTTTTTTCCAGAGCTACTAGTAGCTTTATAATTATGCTTCTGAATTGGCTTTCTGACATCAAATTGTAATCCAAATTCTGTAACCCTGTGGCAGAGAGTACTGTTTCTGATTCTTTTGTGGTGAGTTCTTCCTTCTAGTCCTTTTGCTCAGTGTAGAGTGGCTGTATGAGCGGGCTGAGTCAAGAATATCAACCACAACCTAAGGCAATTTCACCCTAGATGATTCTGATGAGGTCAGAGACCAGAAATTGAAAACAAAGATCAGAACAAAATAAAACAAACGGACAACTAAAGTGAAAAACAAATTTTAAAACAAAGTAGTAAAAATAAAAGGCCAAGAATCCCAAGAAGAAGAGAAAAAAGCAAAAATAGAGAGGAAAAAAGAAAAAAGAAGAAGAAAAGGAGAAGAAGAAAAAAAGGGAGGGGACTGGAAGATAGTGGTGGTGATGAAGCTGTAGTGGAGGGAGATTGTAGTCTACCTGAGGGGTTCTAGAGGGTGATCCTCTTGGTTATAAGTATATTAAGTTCTGTATGTTAGAAGATGCTCAGTCCCAAATTTATATAAGTTAGAAATACTTGTAGAGAGCCTCAACATTGACCACCAAAACATAAATGAGATAAAAGAGGGGGGCAGAACTGGAATGAGGAATCTCACAGAATGAACCAGCATAGTATACCACCTGGTTCTGGGTACATTATGGTCATGTTTTAGAAGGCATTAACTTCTGCCATTGTAGAACAAAATGAGACAGAGAAAACAAAAAACACAAAACAAAACAGAACAAAACAAAAATATCAAATATCTCCCAAAATTAAGTTGAGTATGTTGAAGGGACTCTAGAAGTGGAAAATATATCTAAGACCTGTAATTGTAAAAATATGAAAGTCAAAAAGGAAGAAACTTAAAAATGAAGAGGTAGTAAAATATTTTAGTTAAGTTGGGAAAAGAGAAAAAAATTGGAAATTTATAAAATTTATAAATTATAAAATTTATATATGGAAATTTATAAAAAGAAGTTGTACTGGAAAAAGGACAAAAGAAAAAAGGAGGGGTACCCTCTGGTTCTATATACTGTAAATCCCTCAGCTTCCCCTGGAGTTTTCCAGCACTGAAGAACTTGCTCTTCCCCTGTCCTTCTAGCTGGTCTTCTGGGGGAGGGGCCTGCTGTGCTGACCCTCAGGTGTGTGCATCTGGGGGAGCTGCCCCCCCACACTCCGCTGGGTGCCGGGCTCAGTGGGAGCTGTTGACCCCATGAGGCCCCTGTTCCCTGGCGGCCCGCCCCTCCCAGGCACAGGGTGACACCAGGAGGAACAACAACACTGGCAGCGGCCAGCTCTCCAGCCCTGGAGTCATCTCCCCCAGTAACCACCGCAGTCTCCCAGTCTGCCCTGGCCTGGATGCTCCGAGGGGCGGGGGGCACTGATCTGCACAGCTCGGGGTGCCCAGCGACAAGAGCGTCCCCACTGTCCTGTGCCCTCCTGGCCTCCACCTGTCCTGGGGGGAGCGCAGGCTCCTGGGCTGTGTCCCCCGACGCCCTGGGATCTGGGGCCTGTGCTGCTGGAGTCCCGCTCCCTGGGGTGCGGCTCCCGAAGGCAGCAGGGCGCAGGGCGCAGCCCCCTCCTCCGGAGTCCCAGCCTGACCCACTGGCTTCTCCCCAAAGCCCCACCAGGTACGTGCTCCAGCCCTTTACCGAGATCCGCCTGCGGTGTGCGTTGCACTGTCCCCCAGGTGCACCTCCTCTGTTGGTGACCCAGGAAACTTGGGGGCTTCACTGCCCGTCCTGCGGTTCTGCCCGAGTTCCCTGCTGAGAGCCCTTCCATCTGGAAGAATCCAGTGCAGATTTTTAAAATTCCTGCTTTTCCAAGGCTGGGCTTTCCTGTCCAGAGGCTCTCACCCCTAGGCCTTAGCCCGGCTCCTCGCGGGGCCCCTCCCGCACTGGATTCTTTTTTATTTTTTTCCGCCTTCCTCCCTCGTTAGAAGTGCAATCTCCTCTCTGTAGCGTTCCAACTATTCCAACTATTCTCTCGTTAAATCCCAGGCCGAATTCATAGGTTTTCAGGATGATTTGAAAGTTATCTAAGTAAGTTGGTGGGGACAGGTGACTTGGGGACCCTACTCCTCCACCATCTTGCCTGAATTTAGCTTCAGTTTCTTTATCTGTAAAATGGTAAAGCCAATGCTTTCTTGAGAAACTATCATAAAAATCAGAGTAAATAATATATGCAAGAAGCCTAGAATAATATTTGGCACATAATAGATCTATTGTTGATTTTTATTATTTAAAAAATAGGCTAATTTTGCATTTTTAATATTGATCTGCAAAATTCTATACCTTTTTAATTAAAGTTCATTCTGTTGTTTATAATTAATTATTAAATCCATAAGACTCAGTTTCATAATTAGCTCTTTTTTATCTCACTGTCTTTGAACTCAACAATTGGCTTGGCTGATTTTTAAGCTGAGATCAGCCTTTCCCTGAGTTTTCTAATTGGACTGACACTACTAAATGGACTAGTTTTTGCACATGGTTCTTAAAACAAAGCCCAAAAGGCACTCTGGACAAAGTATGAAATCTGCCTTTTCTTCTTATTGCTGAGCCCTTCTCAGATTGATCAGCTCACTGGGTAGAATTCAAAAGTCACTTTCATTTGAAATTGGATAACCATTAAATCACCCTATTACTATTAAAAGCCAGGATGCGCACCATAACTAATCCCAAGACTAAGGCATGTTCCCCATAGATTCAGAACCTGGCTGTCCCTAAAGCCCAAAATATTGGCCCTTTCTGATTTATGTGGCTTACTATATAACAGGAAAATTAAAGCCTAATTTTAAATCACTTTTTTAAAATAGTTTTTATTGAAACATTTTAATCAAAGTGTTTTCATCTTGAAGGTGATCAAAATTAAGCTATGTTTTCAGATGTAAGCAGTTTCCATGACTTCCTTCTGAAAGAAAAACTAAAAATGAAAGTGAATCCCTGATACTTCTGAAAAGGTATTCAGGGGCTTATAGGAAGCAATAGAGGCATGTTTCAATTTTGACTTTTTAAAAAAATTAATAAAGAGTAATTAACATTTCTACTCTCAGACAGCATTTTGAGGGACCTCCAAGTATGATTCAAGTACAAGTGAAGATCCAAAGAGCACCATACCCAGTTTCCCACACAGCTGAACACAGCTAGCTGCCAGAGTGCACATGACCACTAAACAGTTGTAAAGGACTTTTATTTTTATTAGTCAACTGTTTGATCCACACCATAATGGACTATTGGTTAAATTCAGGAAGTTTAGGGGCACCTGGGTTCAGCTCAGGTCATGATCTCAGGGTCCTGGGATTGAGCCCTGTACTCAGGCTCAGTGAGGAGCCTGCTTCTTCCTCTCCCTCTGCTCCTCCTCGCTGTGCTCTCTCCCTCCCTTGCAAATGAATAAGCAAAATATTTTTTAAAAATTAAAAATAGGGGCACCTGGGTGGCTCAGTGGTTGAGCATCTGCCTTTGACTGGGGTGGTGATCCCAGGGTCCTGGGATCGAGTCTCACATCAGGCTCCCTGCAGGGAGCCTGCTTCTCCCTCTGCCTATGTCTTTGCCTCTCTCTCTGTTTCTCTCATGAATAAATAAAATCTTAAACTATAACATAAAATAAAAAATAAGTTCGGGCAATCTAAGGAGCATCGACATTAATACTCAATTTAAATAGGAGCATAAAAGTAATGATAATTCTCAAATTTCACCTCATAGTCATCTTTTTCAGAATTCTAAATTGCATTCATCTGATAAAAGTTCTTATATAGGACCTCAAGATGTCTCCAATACTGTGAAAGTAAAGTTATGAAGATAAAATAGAGTGACAATTACATTAAATTTGGCTTTCTAATTCACTGGGAAAAAAGGTCATCCATATTCATAAGGCATTACAGAGAAGGGCTTACAAAATGGCAGGCAGAAATTTTTCTATCTCATCACATGCAAACAAAACACAAAAAAAGATACAAAATAAAGCAATTGCTTTTTACTTAAAACACAAAATGCAAGAACTCCAAACATCAGATTTTTTTTAAATGCACACATTTTCTTCTATTTCAGATGCCTCTAAACAATGTTATAGGGCATCATGATGCAGCTTGCTCTTGGGATGGTAGGGGGGAAAAGGTTATTTGTTCTATTCTTACAATTCTTCTAAAGGTTTAATATTCATTCAAACTTTTAAAAATTAATCTATATTTAAATATCTTTTTTATCCTAAAATCAAACACAAAGTAATGTTTTTAATTTATTGGTTGAACCACACTATCAATTTAAAGTAAAAGTATAGGGGTATCTTGGGTGGCTTAGCCAGTTAAATGTCCCACTCAATTACAACTCAGGTCATGATCTCAGGATCATGAGAAAGAGCCCAGAATGGAGACTACTTGAGATTCTCTCTCCCTCTCCTTCTGCCCCTCTATCCTCTGTCTCTCTCTAAAATATATATATATTTATATTTATATATTTTATATATAGTTGTTATATATATAACAAAATAGTATATATTTCTTTCTAAATACATTTAAATACTTGGCAATCATTACTTAAATATATGACACTTAAGGTCCATTAAAGATACTGCTGAAAGGTCTCTTATCAACCTTTCTCTACCCTCAGAAAACTATTTAACAACCAGAATTCCATTTTGCAAACAGAACCACAAAAAGTCTTCCCTCCACAAATACCTCATTCCTAGTATTTCTGTTCTGATCCTTTCAGTTTTTCCCTCAGTCTATAATCCCCCACCTGACCCCTTTTTACTTTTTTTTTCAATCTATCTAGAACCTATGTTATCCAGTGAATAATTTTAATTACTCTCTCACCAGAATTTTCAACTCCCTTGCCCTCTGTTTTCTATCATACCTATCTATCAAACTTGCAACTCTGGACCAATATAACCATCTGCCTTCTATATTCATTCATTGGAGAAAACTGAACAATTGTGTCTGTTGGGAAACTCTAAATTATGGCTTCCAATTATACCAGTTGTGAAGTTATGTATCTCTTGGCTCCAAATCAACCCTTGTATACTCTTCTCTGAGATATACAAGTGTCTCTCTTGGAGTTGAGACACTGTAAACCACATTTTCTCCATCTGCAGTTGATCTGTGATGAACATAATGGAGCCTGGGCATTTACATTTTTGATACTCCAACTCCTTTCATAGTAATAGATAATCTCATTATTTCATTCCATCACTTTTGAAAATTACATGATAAAATAATATTGTGAAGTGAAAAAAAAATCTTATTTTGGATAAGAATATTAAAGTATTGGAATGCCTGGATGGCGCAGCGGTTGAGCATCTGCCTCTAGCTCAGGTCATGATCCCGGGGTCCTGGGATCGAGTCCCGCATCAGGCTCCTCACAGGGAGCCTGCTTCTCCTTCTGCTTACATCTCTGCCTCTCTCTGTGTGTCTCTCATGAATAAACAAATAAAACCTTTTTTTACAAAAAAAAAAAAGAATAAGTATTTATGACCACTCTATTTCTCCCCATCCTTCTCAGCATTAAATATTTTTGAGTGTCTACTTTCTGAAGACATTATGCTTAGGTGTTGGGCTTGCCTAAGCAAATAGGTGCAGTCTGAGGTAGAACTCTTTCTTTAGTCTCCCTAGGACATGCTGGTAATAAGTAATGTTGGTAAATGGTCTTTTAAAAAAGCATTGTGTGCTTAAGAAGTATTGACAGCAGATTCCCCCATCCCACCCCAGGGTCCACCTGGTGGGTTCCATCAGACCATTTGTATTAGCTTTAGCAGTCACAGTGTCATTATGATCTCTCTGAATCCCCCCAATGCTGTTGGAAGAAAGGAGGGCAGGAAAGAAGGGAAGAGGAAAGGAAAGAAGGGAAGAAAGAGAGGAAGGGAGGGAGGGAAGGAGAGAGAGAGAAGGAGGAAGGAAGGAAGGAAGGAAGGAAGGAAGGAAGGAAGGAAGGAAGGAAGGAAGGAAGGAAGGAAAAAAGAGGAGGAAGGAAATATCTGTGTTTCAAAAAATAAGAGATTGTGTTCAAATGAGAAAATTGATCAGTTCACAAATTATGAAAACCAGGCTCCCAATTTACCAAACCCACAAATACCTCAGAACTCTTGAATATATTACCTCTTTAGAAGAATAAACTTTAAATACATGCACAAACACACACACACCATAGCTTGTGTGGCTCTGTTCAAATAATATTTAAAGCCATTTACAGTAATAGTGCTAACAGAGGGACACCCGGGTGGCTCAGCGGTTGAGCTTCTGCCTTCTGCTCAGGGCAAGATCCCAGAGTACTGGGATCGAGTCCCACATCAGGATCCCTGCATGGAGCCTGCTTCTCCCTCTTCCTGTGTCTCTCATGAATAATAAATAAAATCTTTAAAAAAAATAATGCTAATAGAATCTGAATCACTAGAATCTGCCTCTTTGTAACTCTGTCCATTTGTCTAGCTACCACCCAAGGAAATAGGGCAAGTTTCATCCCTCAACTGTTTTAAGTCTGTTCGTGTAACTCCCATAAATCTGTTCTCTAAGCTGAACACCCTGGGATCATTCTACTCTTCCTTGACTGATAGGACTTCAGTTCTCATGACTGCTTTTCTCTGAAGTATCCCATTTTGTCCACATCTAAGACAGCACTCCTGATAACAGGGCACTCTTGCAGAGTGGACTGGCACTTGCAAAACCAAATATTATACTGCCAATATTGCACCCAAGAATGGCACTATTCATTGCTTCTTTTTGATATTTTCAACTAAGACTCAGTTTTGCATTTGCTATAAAAACAGTCACCCCAGGTCGTGCCTTGGTGGCTCAATTGTTGAGAGTGTCCCTTTGGTTCAAGTCATGATCTTAGGGTCCTAGGATCAAGTTTCACATTGGGCTTATTGCAGGAAGTCTGCTTCTCTCTCTGCCTATGTCTCTGCCTCTCTCTCTCTCTCTCTCTCTCTCTCTCTGTCTGTGTCTATCATAAATAAAAAAATAAAATCTTAAAAAAAAAGTCACCCTACCTGCACCAACATCTGTGCCTGTTCAGTCTACCAATAACTATTTCTCAGCAATCCTCAACTATATCATGTTGTTCAAAAATGTGCAGCTGTATATTTAGAATGATGGGGTTAGATCCTAGAGTTCATAGTTATGCTTTGCAAATAAAGCATTGTATGGCTGTTAAAATTTTACGAAGGATATGCTCTCCAGCTGCTCTTCTCTCTCTAAATTAATTAGCTTTGCTGAAGATGTTTAATCTCAGGAGCTCATTCTATATGGTATTCAGGATTAGTCCTTACAGCAGTGTTATATTTCATATCTTAAGTCAGAATTTTATTGTTTTGAGCTATTACAAGATCTGAAAACAAAATAGATATATAGTATGATTTTTTTAAGATGATAATCAAACAAAAAAATCTTGGTCTATAATTAAATTAAGGGGACAATATACAAACCAGCAAGATGACATCAGACCAACATGTCACCACATCATTTTAACTATATAAGTAATAAAATAGCCAGTATCTGTTTACTGATTTTTATGTGCCAAAGATAGTTCTAAGTGCATTTATACCTATCTCATTTAATCCTCAGAATAGCCTTATGAGGTGGGTATTGTTAGTCTCTGTATTTTACAGATGAGGAAATGGAAACCTAAAGAACTTCAAAACATGCTTGTGTTACACAGCTAGTGAGTGACAGAATCAAGATTTGAAACCAAGCTATACTGAACCCATACCACTTTCTGGTTTCCATTGCAACCAGTCAAAGGTACTGTGCCCGAAAAAAATCGAGTGATGTTACGTAAGCACATGGAGTGTGTGGAATCAATCAGGTTTCAGCTCGTATAACCTTTCTATGAATAATTTGACACTCTCCATCAAAAGCCTTACAATTTACCATGCAGAAATTGAGTAAGTGTTGAAATGCGTATCCTCAGGGTGGCTCAGTTAAGCGTCTGACTCAGTTTGGCTCAGGTCATGATCTCAGGATCCTGAGATCAGAGTCTTCATTCATCAGAGTCTGCTTGAGATTCTCTCCCCACCCACTTCTTTCCTTTCTGCTCCTGCCCCATGATCATATAACTCTCTCTAAAATTAATTAATTAAATATTTTCAAGAATTATGATTTAGATCTCTACAGACATAAAAGGTGTAGATACAACTTACTGAAAATGCATGTATAAAACAGAATCTAAAATATGATATTGTTTATAAAAACATACATATAATTTATATATATATATACGTATATACATCTACTGACTTTTAAAAGTTCAGAGAGATATAGAATAAAATGACATCAAAATGTGTCTCTGTATATTTTCCTATTATTTCTTCATTTCTCTACATTAAACATGTATTTTTTATGTCTCCACATCCCCCTAAACATGTATTTTTTATTAAAGAAATAATAGTTTTAATTCCTATCTAATGATAGTTTTAAAAAAGAATGGTCAATAAGATATATACGTTTGCTTAAATATGAAGAATCCACCACAAAATAATGTGATCTTATCTTTGTGAAAATCTGTGTATTCTTTATATATATAATGTATAATATATATAACATATATGTGTATTACTTATGTTAATATATTACATTAAAAGAAAATACAATAAATTTACCATTATCTCTGAGTAGTAGGATTAAAGACGTATTTTATTTTTCTTCATTTTGTTTGCATTTTTAATTGTATGCTGCATTTGTAATTAAAATGTGTTATTTTAAAAGATCTATTATTGATAAGTATTAATGAGTTGTATGAAAAATTGAGCCTGAAATAGCATAGCCACAGCACACACACACACACACACACACACACACACACACAAAAGGCATTAGTGCTCAAAATGGGTTAAACAAATGTAAATTGTTAATTCTTCCCTAGTGCTCAGAGACTTGTCCACTGTGATGCTCCGTGAAGAAGATTAAAATTAAAGCATTAACAAAACTTGAAAAGATGAGGATTTCAGGAGCAGTTCTGAAATGTCCTTAATACAAAACGCACACAAAAAGCCATCAATTAGTTTCTGAGACTTTTTTAAAATGACAAATAGGAAACATTAGACTTTTGTTATTAGGTAAAAGAGATTCATTCAATAAAAGTCTTAATGCTAAATGGAGCTACCTTGAGATTTCTGCATAACATTAAAATTAAGTTTCCAAATATATGAAAATTACATATTATACACTTGTGTAATAATAATTCCATGTTGCACAAGCAAGAAATTTGTCAAAGTAGAGACAGATAACACATTAAACAATCTCTAATTGAAACAGAGTATAGCTCATTATGTTCTTTCCAATAGCTCTACACTAACTTGATGTACAGAAGGCAGGAACAAAAAAAGAGAGAGAGAGAGAGAGAGAGTTAAATGCAAGCTGAACAAAGTTTGTACAGGGGAATAATTTTCTGTCAGAGAATAAGAAATGATACACATAATTTAAGGTTAAATAGGAATACTAATAAAGAATCAATAGTTTTGACAACTTAGGGCAATTACTCTGTAGGAAAAAAAAAGATCATATGAGGTAATAAAAAAATTTCACAATAATTAGAAATTCAGAACTACTTGAGTCTCATTCTAGTCTAATAAAATATATGTCAAATCTGTCTACCTTAAGAATGAGAAATAGAATAGCGAATAATGAAAGCACTGAAAATGCAGCATGGAAGACAATTCTAAGAGAAATACCACCCAAAACCATGACGGAGTCCTAATTTTCTCCAGGCTAAAAGGTGTAATCAATATTCTTCCCAACCATTTGATTAAATGATTAAAGAGTTAAAGATGCCCAGATACTAAAAGCTTCACTTGCCTAAGATTAATGTGCATCCTTGTCAGAAAACAGATCATTCCCAAAAATAATGAATAAGTGGAACCAACAGAGGCTAGATTTGGACAGTTTTGTGGCCTTATAAGCAAAAAAAGAGAAATACTTTAAGAAAAGCCTTTGTCATATGTGGTTTCAAGGCAAGAGCTATCATTTCCCACAAAAAGCAACAGTGCCACAGTACAAATCTAGGAGCACAAGTCACGTGGAACACAATGGTGACCTAATACTAGGCAGTGCGAAGAAAACACTGATGAAACAGATCCACTGACATAAAATAAATGTCATAAAAGGGAACACTTAATTTTAATGTCATTAACTGCAAAGGACTGGACTTTCTATAGACTTAGTTAAATATCTCAGTAAAAAGCATTGCTTAAATACACAGGAAGATTTTGTGTGTATGAAAAAAGTCTATTGTTTTCTTTTTTGTACAATTTTCAACTGACTTCTTGTTTCATTAGCTAGGATTAGCACAGAAATGCAACTCTGTTAACAGGCAATCACAGGGTCTGTACAGATAGAGGGTTAGTTCAGTCCTTCAGGAGTCAGCTACAAGATGAAGGGTGAAGGACAACTAGCCTAACAACGTTTCTCAGCAATATATCCACCATTAGAGTCATTTCATGGAATTAAGTCAGTGTACCCTCTTCCGAGCACCTGTCAAATGCAACTAGGAGACACCTGAGGAATTTGTTAGTTAAAACTGCATTCATTCCAAGATGCTTCAGTCATCTGAGGGGCATTGACTCACTTCATGCCTCTACTCTAGGGGGACATCTCTCCAGAGCGGTATGTCAGCAAGAACTCCAGTCCTTCTGAGTTTTTGCTCTGCCTTTCTTGGTGTATGACTTTCTTCCTCAAGGTCACAAAATGACTTCTGCAAGTTCTATCCCCTGTTAAAAAGCTGAAAAAATGACAAGAACAAAAAAACAACCTGAGAACTCCAGAAACCAGAGTTTTACTTATTTTTTTACATTTGTTTTTATTTAAATTCAATTTGCCAACATATAGTATAACACCCAGTACTCATCCTATCAAGTGCCCTCCTCAGTGCCCATCACCCAGTTACCCCATCCCCCTCCACCCATCTCCCCTACTGCAACACTGTTTCCCAGAGTTACGAGACTCTTCATGGTTTGTCTCCCTTCTAATTTTTCCCACCCAGTTACCTTCCTTTCCCTTGTAAACCCTTTCACTATTTTTTACATTCCCCAAGTGAGTGAATCCATATGATGGTTGTCCTTCTCCAACTGACTTACTTCACTCAGCATAATACCCTCCAGTTCCATCCATGTCGAAGCAAATGGTGGGTATTTGTCGTTTCTAATGGCTGAGGAATATTCCATTGTATACATAAACCACATCTTCTTTATCCATTCATCTTTCGATGGACACCGAGGCTCCCTCCACAGTTCGGCTATTGTGGACATTGCTGCTATAAACATCAGGGTGCAGGTGCCTGGCGTTTCACTGCATCTGTATCTTTGGGGTAAATCCCCAGCAGTGCAATTCCTGGGTCGTAGGGTACCTCTATTTTTAACTTCTTGAGGAACCTCCACACTGTTTTCCAGGGTGGCTGTACCAGTTCACATTCCCACCAACAGTGCAAGAGGGTTCCCCTTTCTCCACATCCTCTCCAACATTTGTTGTTTCCCATCTTGTTAATTTTCGCCATTCTCACTAACGTGAGGTGGTATTTCATTGTGGTTTTGATTTGTATTTCCCTCATGGCAAGTGATGCGGAGCATTTTCTCATGTGCTTGTTGGCCATGTGTATATCATCTTTGGTGAAATTTCTGTTCATGTCTTTTGCCCATTTCATGATTGGATTTTTTGTTTCTTGGGTGTTGAGTTTGATATGTTCTTTATAGATCTTGGATACTAGCCCTTCAACTGATATGTCATTTGCAAATATCTTCTCCCATTCTGTAGGTTGTCTTTTAGTTTTGTTGACTGTTCCTTTTGCTGTGCAGAAGCTTTTTATCTTGATGAAGTTCCAATAGTTCATTTTTGCTTTTGTTTCTTTTGCCTTCGTGGATGTATCTTGCAAGAAGTTACCATGGCCAAGTTCAAAAAGGGTGTTGCCTGGGTTCTCCTCTAGGATTTTGAGGGATTCTTGTCTCCAGTTTAGATCTTTCAGTCATTTTGAGTTTATCTTTGTGTATGGTGAAAGAGAATGGTCTAGTTTAATTCTTCTGCATGTGGATGTCCAATTTTCCCAGCATCATTTATTGAAGAGACTGTCCTTTTTCCAGTGGATAGTCTTTCCTATTTTGCTGAATATTAGTTGACCATAGAGCTGAGGGACCATTTCTGGGTTCTCTATTCTGTTCCATTGATCGATGTGTCTGTTTTTGTGCTAGTACCATACTGTCTTGATGATCACAGCTTTGTAGTACAACTTGAAATCCAGCATTGTGATACCCCTAGCTCTGATTTTCTTTTTCAATATTCCCCTGGCTATTTGGGGTCTTTTCTGGTTCCACACAAATCTTAAGATTATTGTTCCAATTCTCTGAAGAAAGTCCATGGTATTTTGATAGGGGTTGCATTGAATGTGTAAATTGCCCTGGGTAATATAGACATTTTCACAATATTTATTCTTCCAATCCATGAGCATGGAATGGAATGTTTTTCCATCTCTTTGGGTCTTCCTCAATTTCTTTCAGAAGTGCTCTGTAGTTTTTAGGGTATAGATCCTTTACCTCTTTGGTTAGGTTTATTTCTAGGTATCTTATGCTTTTGGGTATAATTGTAAATGGGATTGATTCCTTAATTTTTCTTCAGTCTCATTGTTAGTGTATAGAAATGAAACTGATTTCTGGGCATTGATTTTGTATCCTGCCACATTACCAATTGCTGTATGAGTTCTAGCAATCTTAAGGTGGAGTCTCTTGGGTTTTCTATGTAAAGTATCATGTCATTGGTGAAGAGGGAGAGTTTGACTACTTCTTTGCCCATTTGAATGCCTTTTATTTCTTTTTGTTGTCTGATTGCTGAGGCTAGGACTTCCAGTACTATGTTGAATAGCAGTGGTGAGAGTGGACATCCCTGTCTTGTTCCTGATCTTAGAAGAAAGGCTCTCGGTTTTTCCACATTGAGAATATTTGCTGTGGGCTTTTCATAAATAGCTTTTAAGATATTGAGGAATGTTCCCTCTACCCCTACACTTTGAAGAGTTTTAATCAGGAATGGATGCTATATTTTGTCAAATGCTTTGTCTGCATCTATTGAGAGGATCATATGGTTCTTGTTTTTTCTCTTGTTGATATGATCTATCACGTTGATTGTTTTATGAGTATGGAACCATCATTGCATATCGGGGAGATATCCCACTTGGTCATGGTGAATAATCTTCTTAATGTGCTGTTGGAGCCTCTTGGCTAGTATCTTGTTGAGAATTTTTGCATCTGTGTTCTTCAGGGATATTGGTCTACAATTCTCTTTTTTGGTGGGGTCTTTGTCTGGTTTTGGAATTAAGGTGATGCTGGCCTCATAGAACGAGTTTGGAAGTATTCCCTCCCTTTCTATGCTTCAAAAGAGCTTTAGTAGAATAAGTATTATTTCTTCTTTAAACATTTGGTAGAGGGATCCCTGGGTGGCTCAGTGGTTTAGCGCTCCCTTCAGCCCAGGGCGTGATCCGGGAGTCCCGGGATCCAGTCCCACATCGGGCTCCCTGCATGGAGCCTGCTTCTCCCTCTGCCTGTCTCTCTCTCTCTCTCTCTGTCTCTCTCTCTCTCTCTCTCTCATAAATAAATAAAATCTTTTTTCAAAAATTGAAAAATAAATAAATAACATTCGATAGAGTTCCCCTGGGAAGCCATTTGGCCCTGGACTTTAGCATCTTGGGAAGTTTTTGATGACTGCTTCAATTTCCTCCCTGGTTATTGGCCGTTCAGATTTTCTATTTCCCCCTGTTCCAGTTTTGGTAATTTGTGGTTTTCCAGAACTACATCCATTTCTTCTAGATTGCCTAATTTGTTTGCATATAGTTGCTCATAATACATTTTTAAAATTGCTTTTATTTCTTTGGTATTGGTTGTGCTCTCTCCTCTTTCATTCATGATTTTATTAATTTGAGTCTTTTTTCTTTTTAATAAGGCTGGCTTGGAGTTTATCTATCTTATTAATTCTTTCAAAGAACCTGCTCCTGGTTTTGTTGATCTGCTCTACAGTTCTTCTAGTCTCTGTTTCATTCAGTTCTGCTTAAATCGTTATTATCTCTGTTCTTCTGCTTGGTGTAGGCTTTACTTGCTGTTCTTTCCCAGATTCCTTTAAGTGCGAGGTTAACTTGTGTATTTGAGTTTTTTCCAATTTTCTGAAGGAGGCTTGTATTGCAATGCATTTCCCTCTTAGGACTGCTTTTGCTGTATCCCAAAGATTTTGAAAAGTTGTATCTTCATTTTCATTAGTTTCCATGAATCTTTTTAATTCTTCTCTAATTTCCTGGTTGACTCATTCATCTTTTAGTAGGATATTCTTTAACCTCCATGTGTTTGAGTTTCTTCCAAATTTCTTCTTGTGATTGAACTCTAGTTTCAAAGCAAAGTGGTCTGAAAATATGCGGAGGACAACCTAATCTTTTGGTATTGGTTGAGACCTGATTTGTGACTGAGTATATGGTCTATTCTGGAGAAAGGGCACTTGAGAAGAATGTGTATTCAATTGTGTTCGGATGGAAAGTTCTGTATATATCTGTGAAATCTGTTTGGTCCAATGTATCATTTAAGGCCCTTGTTTCTTTGGTGATATTGTGCTTAGAATATCTGTCATTTGCTGAAAGTGCTGTGTTGACATCTACTACTATTAGTGTATTATTATATAAATATCTCTTTGCTTTGGTTATTAATTGATATACTTGGTGATTCCCAAATTAGGGGCATAAATATTCATTATTGTTAGGTCTTCTTGTTGGATAGACCCTTTAAGTATGATATAGTGTTCTTTTCATCTCTTACTATAGTCTATGGGATGAACTTTAATTTATCTGATATGAGGATTGCTACCCCAGCTTTCTTTTGAGGACTGTTTGAATGGTAAATGGTTCTCCACCCCCTTTATTTTCAGGCTGGAGGTGTCCTTAGGTCTAAAATGAGTCTCTTATAGACAGCATATAGATGGGTCTTGCTTTGTTATCCAGTCAGAAACCCTGCGTCTTTTGATGGGATCATTTAGCCCATTCACATTCAGAGTAACTATTGCAAGATACGAATTTAGTGTCATTTTATTGCCTATTCAGTCCCCATTTTTGTGGATTGTTTCTTTGGGCTCCCCTTAGTTTTACAGGGTCGCCCTTAATGATTCTTGCAGAGCCAGTTTGGTGGTCACATCTTCTTTCAGTTTCTGCCTCTCCGGGGAGCTCTTTATCTCTCTTTCTATTCTGAATGAGAGCCTTGCTGGATAAAGTATTCTTGGCTGCATTTTCTTCTCATTTAGGACCCTAAATATATCCTGCCAGCCCTTTCTGGCCTGCCAGGTCTCTGTGGAGAGGCCTGCTGTTATCCTAATGCTTCTCCCCATAAAGGTCAGGTATCTCTTGTCTCTTGCTGCTTTAAGAATTTTCTCTTTATCTTTGAAATTTGCAAGTTTTACTATTAAATATCGAGGTGTTGAATGGTTTTTATTGATTTTTGGGGGGTGTTCTCTATCTCTTGGATCTGAATACCTATTTCCTTCCCCAGATTTGGGAAGTTCTCAGCTATGATTTGTTCAAAGATACGTTGTCGCTCTCTCAATCTCTCTCTCTCTCTCTCTCTCTCTCTCTCTCGGCCTATTCTGGAATCCAACTAGATGTATATTCTTCCTTCTCAAGCTATCATTTATTTCTCTAACCTTTCCTTGTGGGCTTTTAATTGTTTTTCTCTTTTTCCCTTGGTCTCTTTTCTTTCCATCAACTTGTCTTCTATGTTGCTCACTCTCTTCCACCTCATTAACCCAAACAGTTAGAGCATCCAGTTTGGATTGCATCTCATTTAATTTATTTTTAATTTTGGCCTGATCAGATCTCAATTCTGCAGTAATGAAGTCTCTAGAATCCTTTACACTTTTTTCCAGAGCTACCAGTAGCTTTATAATTGTACTTCTGAATTGAATTTCTGGTATCATATTTAAATCCAAACTCTGTGGCAGAGAGTATTGCTTTCGGTTCTTTCTTTTGTGGTGAATTCTTCCTTCTAGTCACTTTGTCCAGTGCAGAGTGGCTTTATGAGTGGGCTGAGTCAAAAATATCAGCCACAACCTAAGTGAAATACACCCTAGATGATTCTGAAGAGGTCAGAGTCCAGAAAAAAGAAGAAAAGACAAAATAAAAGGACCACTAAAGGGGAAAATAGATCTGCCTTATGACCCAGCAATTGCACTGCTGGGGATTTACCCCAAAGATACAGATGCAGTGAAATGCTGGGACATCTGCACCCCGATGTTTATAGCAGCAATGTCCACAATAGCCAAACTGTGGAAGGAGCCTCGGTGTCCATCGAAAGATGAATGGATAAAGAAGATGTGGTCTATGTATACAATGGAATATTGCTCAGCCATTAGAAATGACAAATACCCACCATTTGCTTCGATGTGGATGGAACTGGAGGATATTATGCTGAGTGAAATAAGTCAATCGGAGGACAAACATTATATGGTCTAATTCATTTGGGAAATATAAAAATAGTGAAAGGGAATAAAAGGGAAAGGAGAAAAAATTAGTGGGAAATATCAGAAAGGGAAACAGAACATGAGAGACTCCTAACTCTGGGAAACCAACAAGGGGTGGTGGAAGGGGAGGTGGGTGGGGGTGGGGGTGACTGGGTGATGGGCACTGAAGGGGGCACTTCATGGGATGAGCACTGGATGTTATGCTGTATGTTGGCAAATTGAACTACAATAAAAAAATTTGTAAAAAAAAAAAAAACAAATTTTAAAACAAAGTAATAAAAATAAAAAGCCAAAAACCAAAAACAAAGAAGAAGAAAAAATTAAAAAAATAAAATTTAAAAAGAAGAAAAAAAGACTGGATGGTGGTGGTGAGAAACTGGTAATGGAAGAAGAATGTAGTTTATCTGAGGGTTCCTATAAGGTGATCCTCTTGGTTCTGAGTGTATTTTGTTCTGTATGTTAGAAGATGCTCAATCTCAAATCTATATAAACCAGCAATACTTATATAAAGACACAACATTGACCACAAAAACATAAACAAGATAAGAAAGGGGGGCAGAATGGGAAGGAAGAGAGAATATAATCTCACAGAATGAACCAACATGGTTTTCCACTTGGTTCTGCGTGTATTTTGGTCATGTGTTAGAAGGCACTGACTTCCACCACTGTAAAACAAAACGAGGCAGGAAAAAAAAAAAACAGAAAACAAATGCCCATATCTCATATATCTACCAAAATTAAGTTGAATACATTGCAGGGAGTCCAGAAGTGAAAAATATATGTAGAACTGTGAAAGTCAAAAAGGAAAAAACTTGTTAGAAGCAAAAACTTTTCTCTCTGTAAAATTCCAGCTGTTCTCTCTTTAAATCTCAAGTCGAATTCGTAGGTGTTCAGGATGTTTTTAAAGTTACCTAGGTAAGTTTGTGGGACCAGATGAGTTGAGGACCTCTACTCTTCTGCCATCTTGCCCTGCCTCCCTCCGAAACCAGAATTTTAAAGCTTCCTCTTCCATTCTTCCCAGATAAGAGTAAGATTAACTTCTGATGCATGTGATTGCTGCTTATGATAGTTTCACCTGCAGATTTAGAATAAATTTTCTCTCTGGCTAACAGTGACATTGTAAAGAACAATCAGTTATAACACCTCACCTTTCGAGATGGAAAGACCATTTGGAAATAGGGAAAGACCTCCAGCTAAGTGCCAAATGTCTCACAGCCAAGGGTAAAATGTCCATATCTCTTACCAACTAGGGAAGGGCCAACAGGAAGGCCCTGGATTCCTGGATTCCTTTTTTGGTAAACCAGAAATAACAATAGCAGCTACATTAATGTGAGCACTAACTGTATACTGGACACTGCATTAGGTGCTTTATATTTATAAATAAGTATATATTTAGAATATATGCCATATATTCTATTTTTTAATATTTTATTTAAATTCAATTTGCCAGCATATAGAACAGCACTATATATTAAGTATATACTAGAAATAAGTATAAAGTACTTCATTGCATGAAATCAGAGTACTTTTCATTACATGAAATTTGAGCTATACTCCTATGTCTGAGGCACTTTTCTGGTAGCACTGTTTTAAAGATGTAGTACCTGAGGATTAGGCTTAAGTAACTTGCTAAAATTACACAGCCAGGAGGCAACAGAGCTGAATTTAACCCTAGATTACATGAGTCGAGTAGGAGACTGACACTCAAATGTTCATAGTCCCCTTCTCATATGGACTATGGCAATAGGCCAAATACTTTACTAAAACACCTGTTGCTCTTCCAGAAACTTAGCATACTTTTAGCTGAACTGCGGAAAAAAAGGGGGGGGGGAACAAACTGAATTTGCAAATCCAACAGAGATCCTTGGGTTGCAAAAAAAACACATTCATCTGTGTAGCACCATTTAGAGGCCCAGGGATCCTGAGCCAGGGGCTTTACAAGATTTTTTTTTAATTTAGTTGCTAAAATCTTTTGTATGAACTATTGTATCTTCCCATAAATTAAATATGAGCCAATATAAATCACTATCATCAACTTAGCTATTACATTCGTTTCACAATTGTCTATTGCTACAGGAAAAGTCCTCGTTTGAGCATCATACCAAAAGGATAAATGCCATTGATGCATTTTTCATATTAAACAAATACATACTCAAAACATGAGAGAGGGGAGAAACAATAGCAAACCAAAGAGTATGAACAATGAGAGTTATTAAAGCCCATGTACCAAACCAAGTTTAAGATAACATAGTAGTACAATGAAATCTGTCCTCATAAAGATAAAATTATCCTTTATTAAGTTCAAATAACATACTGATGCATGAAAACTATATGGATAGCATGAGAGAAGAGGATTGTTGACACTCCCTTAAGTCAGTAAAAACTTGTAGTCATAAAGTCTTAGAGGGTAGCAATATACCATGCTCCTTCTGAAAAGTAATAAGCATGCCTAATAATTTTAATAGTTAAAGAACAAGGTTACCCTTCTGGTTTTTGTTTTAATTTGTTTTGTTATCTAAGCAAATGGCCTAATGTTTTGTGAGGCCATGGCTTGGGAAAGTTGGAACCTGAAGTTTTTTGTATGTTTGTTTTGGATTGAGTCTTTTCATTCTTTTCTTTTGCTTTCTTTTTATTAAGGTGCAATTCATACATCATAAAATTAACCATTTCATAATGAACAATTCAGTGGCATTTTTAGTACATTCACAATGTGTGCAATTACCACCTCTATCTAGTTTCAAAACATCTTCTTCACCCCCAGGATAAAACCCTGCACCCACTCAGCCATTACAACCTACAACAGCCTCCCCCAGGCTCTGGCAAACACCAATCTGCTTTCTGTTTCAATAAAGAACTTATGAAATGTGTGTTTTGATAAGTTTACCCAGAAGTTTTAAATATTTTTACAAGTTTTTATTATATAATCACTAAGTAAAAGGGACAGACTTACTAAATCAAGGAGATAGTACAATCTAGGCTCAGCATTTCTAATGGAATGCCTCCATATTTTTCCTTTTAGTATTTTTACTCACAAATCAACACAGAGCGCCATATACTCTGGATGTAAATAACTTCTTGCGCTAAAATAAAGAAAGGTGGGAAGGCTGCCCAGGAAGATTCTCTACCCTTTGGTATCTATGCCAGTTGTCTAGAATTTTATTTGGCAGATTCTGCCAAAGACACCCTGTGGGCTCCTAAGTGATATTCCTGTACCTCACTTCTACAAATGTCAAACCATCCCCCAAAAAACTGTGAGCTACATCATTAACCATAATATTCCGTTACATAAAACTAGCAAAATACAACCCACTGCCTTCTAGGCTGTATACTCCAAAAAAGGTATAGGAAATAGCGGTTATAATATAAAACTCTGCTTTGTTGCTATCTCCATGTACAGAACACATGGTCATAATAGCTCTGAGTTCACGTGAAGGCAATGAAAAAGAACATGTACTTAGAAATATTTAGAATTTTGATGCTTTCTCAGGCTAGCAATACACAGTACAACACTTTCTCATGACGCTAGGCAGCAGCAGCTACAGCTCCCATTCAGACACACAATCATGACAGCAAACAACCGAGATACCCTTAAAACCATTCTATTTTTCACTTTCAAGCACAGTATTCAATATATTACATGAGATATTCAACACTTTATTATAAAATAGATTTTGTGTCAGATGATTTTGCCCAAATGTATGATAAATGTGAGTGTTCTGAACACATTTAAGGTAGGTTAGGCTAAGTTCTGATGTTTTGTAGGTTAGATGGTATTAAATGCACTTTCAGTTATGATATTTTCAACTTAAGATGAGTCTATTGAGATATAGCCCTTCATAGGTCAAGGAAAATCTGTACTGTTTTTTCCTATACCTACATACCTACAAGTTTAATTTATAAATTAGACACAATAAGATATTAACAATAGTAATGAACAATTATAACAGTATACTGTAATAGTAGTTATGTGAATGTGGTCTCTCCCTCTCTCTCTAAATATCTTATTGTACCAAAATAAATAAATAAATAAATAAATAAATAAATAAATATCTTATTGTACCATACTCACCCTTCATCTTGTGACGATGCGAGATGATAAAATTCCTGTGTGATGAGATGAAGTGGGGTAAATGACATAGGCATTATGACATAGCCTTATGCTACTACTGACCTTCTGACATACGGAGGATTATCTGCTTCTGGGCCATGGCTGACCTCGAATAACTGAAACCGCAGAAAGCAAAACCACAGATAAGAGGGGACTACTCTAAATTCCTAAGTGATAAGAGCACTATGAGCATCTTTTCTTCAAATGACACAACTCTGGGAGGGCTCCTAGCTGGCTCCTGGATGGCTACCCAAAATACTAAGCCTGGAGAAGCTTGGAATTGTCAACTCCTTCCCCTTCCTCACTTCTCCAGAAAGGGGAGTGGAGCTGGAAATGAAGTTAATAACTATCAGGCCTACATGAAGAAACTTCCATAAAAATTCCAGTACCACAGGTTTTGAGGAGTTCTCAGGTTGGTAAACACATGCACACTGGCAGGGGTGACACCCCCAGCTACATGGGGAGAGAAGCTCCTGTGCTCAGAACCCTCCCAGACCTTACCATATGTATCTCTTCATCTAGCTATTTATCTGTATCCTTTATCATATTCTTCAACAAACTAGTAAACATAGGTAAGTGTTTCCCTGGGTTCTGTGAGCCACTCTTGCAAATTAAACCAGAGGAAGGGATCACGGGAATCTCTGATATAGCCAATCAGTCAGAAGCATAGGTGACAACCTGGGCTTAAGATTGGCAAATGAAGTGGGAGGCAGGTTTGTGGGGCTGAACTTTCAATCTGTGGGATCTTATGCTATCTCCAGATAGATAGCGACAGAACTGAATTTAACTGTAGGACACCAGCTAGTGGTCAGACAATTGCTTGGTTTGGGAAAACCACACACACATAGAAGCATTGAGTATGGAGGTAGTGTAAGGGTAAAGGAGAAACACAGGAAAGACACAGGAGGTGGAGCACTGGGTTTTTCCTAACTCAGGAGGGAGAGACTGTTTTTCCTAATAAAAGTACTCATTTGGTTCCCTGAATTTTCCAGTTCCTCTAATTTCCACTCTATTCCTCTTTGTTCTAATTTGATCATTAAGATTCTAAATATTCTACTACACATGCATCTCTGCATCAAGAAGTTTTCAAAGCTTTCAAGTTAATCACAGAAGAAAGCACAAGTGAACAACTGCCATTCACAAACTACAATACTGCATTGGCAACATAGCAGTTATAGTAGTGTGTTTGTTTGCTTATTGCTAGATAGAAAAATCCAAGAAAAGCCTAGGAGGACACATGTAGAATTGCAGTGGTCCAGCAGCTAATAAATTCACTTTTTTTAAAAAGACACTCTATTTTAAGGATTCATCTCAGGTATGTATTTTCATGTTCTAATTGTTGGAGCATCATGTTGTCTAATTTCCTAAGATCACCACCAATCTCCAAAATCCCATTCCTTCCTTTCCCAATAGCTTCTTTCATGTTCCCTTTGTTGTAGACCAACCCTATCTAAAGAATTTTCTGTGATGAAGCAAATGTATTGTATCTGCACTATACAAGATAGTAGCCACTAGCCATTTGTGTCTAATGAGTACTTGGTTCAACCGAGGATCTAAATTTTGAGTTTAATTTCACTACAATTAATTGAAATTTAACTAGCCAATGTCTCTAGTGGCTACCAAATTGGACAAGGTAACCATAGATGAAGAAACCTAATTGTCCTTTCCCCACCCTTTACTCATTATTCCATAAATACTTATTGCCCATCTACTTTGAGCCAGACATATGCCTTGGTGAACAAGACATCTCTTTTTTTTTAAGATTTGTTTATTTTATTTTAGGGAGAGAGAGGCAGAGGAAGAGGGAGAGAATCCTCAAGCAGAATACCCACTGAGTAAGGAGCCTGATTCCATCCCAGGACCCTGAGATCATGACCTGAGCTGAAACCAAGAGTCAGACACTCAACTGACTGAGCCACCCAGGGGCCCCAAGACAACTCTTTCTTTATGAATGTTGAGGAACACAGCTATTACTCAATTACACAAATGATTTCTTGATGCCAAATCATAGTACTACATCTCATCAATTCTAAGATGTTTAGTTTTTTCATATATTAACATTTCTAAAATCATGATGTGTGCCTTCTATCAACAGCATCTTACAACCACTGCCAGCCAGGCCAGTTATGCCTCACATGCAAGACAGAAGCCACTATCCATTTGTGCCTAGTTCATATCCTTAGTGTTATGACCAGACAACATGCAACCCCTTGACATTTCAGCCAACAAATTACATGAAGATGATTTAAACAAAGGTATGAGTCCTGGCCATTTTCAGAAAAGAACACCTTCTGGTAAGATCAAGGTATCTATTTGATACCTCCCATTAAAGTCAAGATGTACAGATTAGGTGTCCAGGAGTTTGGAATAAAATCCCAAAGACAAGAGCAGAGCACTCTGTTAAGAACTGCAGCATCACCAGCACACTGAAAAACACAAAGATAAATAACACTGTGTAGAAAAGGATATTATCAATTATACATGGAACAGTGATTCAGAAGAGTCAGATTCTAAATTTAAAAAGCTATTAGGAATATTATTTTGTTTATATTTTCCTTTTTACAAATGCACAAGAATAAAATATGATAAAATCCACATTACATAAATCTAAAAGAACTCTCTTAATAGCATAAAATAAAAATTATGAAGAAAAAATCCTATCATGGATTAATTGTGAGTCTTTTTTTCCTATGATAAATAAAATTGTTGAGTGTTTTCCAAAATATGCATCTTAAAATCAATGGAATTTGGTAAATGCAATGCTGAAGTGCTCATGCTTCCTGTCCTTTTTTGATACTTTCCCCTCTATCTGAGATGCCCTTTTTATTCAACCTTCTGCACCAAGTCAGATCTTCACCTCTTTTCCATCTCTGATCTTCATTGTCTTTTCCATCACAATTATTTTTTTCCTCACCTGAATTCTCCGAGTGCCTTCTCAGGACCTACCAGAGCATTTAGCATTTCCTTTATTGTATTATAGTTACTTATGTGTGTTCTTAGCTTCCTCAGCATAGTATATAGAGACTAGAATCCTTAAGGTCCAATTGCATGTCTTATTCAAATCTTACATCCCACTTAGTATACTACTTTGCCCATTCGAATATTTACCAAATATAGGAAGGCCCTATGGTATATAATGTAACAGGGAGAAGCTTAGCATGTGTGACTCCATGTTGCTTCTGTGATCTACAGATTAGACACTCCCACTTAGCCCTGCATGTAGGCATGTTAATCATCAAAGGAATTTTGCTTACAGCTAAGATTTGCAAAACCACTCTTTACCTGAAACCTACCTTACCAGAGGAGATAAGGAAAATAGCTAGAGTGGGCATCATCCTAATTCCTTCAAGATTGAAGAATGATCATATCTTAGGGGGAATTGAAACCATGCTCCATAGGGTTAATGAGGTTGAAACTAGCAGAAAATTTAAAGCTTGTTTTTCAGAAAACTGTTTCTGCTTAATCAGCTATTGCAGTTTTTGGACCCACTAACAAATCTACCAGGTATCTCTGCAGAAGCCTAGATTCAAAGTCAACTAATATGGTTTCAACCTATGAGCAAGCAAGGCCTTGCACGCCTTACTGGAGATAATGTGCCCAAGACCCCTTCCAGTTTATACTAGCTCTTGGAACATGCCCATAGCCCCTTCTTCTTGTCCTAAGATATACTCTTGACATCAGGGGCTGAATTTTGACCCTTTCTGATATTAAGTCTCCACCCCAAAGTCAACACTGGATGTATGTTTGCTCAATGCACAAGCTCCATCTTTCCTCTTGAATAGTCAGTCATAAGTCTCCCCACTCTTGTCATCAATATGTGTGGAATCACAACCCCTAAGACTATAAACTGTTTTTTCTCTTCCCCTTCAGGGAGGCAGATTTGAGTCTTGCTTTCCTGTCTCCTCCTTTGGCTGCCTCTCAAGTAAGTCCTTTCCTTGCTGCAAACCTGATGTCTTAGTGATTAACTTTATTGTGCATCAGGCAGACAGACATGGGTTCAATTATGATAATGTCACATAGATGCCCAGAGAGTGATGTAACATCCTTTAGACCTGGAATGTGGCATATGCTATTTCATAGTAAACTTCCAACTGGGTCGATATACAGCATGAGTGAGAGATGCCAAGAATCATTCTGACCAACACATGCTGTGGTCTGGAAGCAATGCCACAAAGGTGTCAGGTTTTGGTGCCATGTTCAAAGATCCTATGAGATCTTTACGTAGGTGATTGCACACAATTTTTGCCCAAAAGATATTACCTCTGCTTCTTCTTCAAAGCCCCAAAAAATAAAAGTAAAGGAAGTAACATTAATAAATCCCAAATACTAAAGAAACCTGCTAAAGGAAATGACAGTAAATAAGGTTAACAAATTTTGGAAGATGATAAGCAGATGGACAAGAAATTTTCAGGAATGAGAAACAAAGTCTGCCTCATAGGTGGGATATGGCCCTGGAGTAACAATAGAAGGATTTATTGAAATTCTGCATCAAGAGTGGTTAAAGACCCAGGTCCCCTCCTTCTAGCAGACAGGTTTACTTCTGGAGAGGCTGACAGGAGGAGGTCTGTACTCCAGGCAAATCTACCTTGAAATATAACTAAAACAGGGTGAAAAAGTGGAAATCAGCACTGTAAACAATGGGACCTCTAGCTTCTTTCATTCAGCTCTGAGAATACAGGCTTATATGCCTCCAGAAAAAGGTCAGTAAATTCCTCTTTGGGGAAAGTAATCACCCTCACTTTTTTTTTAAAGGTTTTATTTATTTATTCAAGAGAGACACAGAGAGAGAGGTAGAGACATAGGCAGTGGGAGAAGCAGGCTGCCTAAGGAGAGCCCGATGTGGGACTCGATCCCAGGACCCCGGGATCACAACCTGAGCCAAAGGCAGACGCTCAACCACTGAACCACCCAGGTGCCCCAGTAATCACCCTCTTAAATATAAGTCTGCTATTAGCTATTTTAAAAGATTATATTTTTACCATTTTGTACATGTATGTTGTTGTTGGCTACCTACACATATATAAGGATGCTGTTGAGATCCAGTTTGAAATTTGAAAATGCATGTGTATCTCCCACTAAATGTTAAGCTCCTTGAGGATAGAGTTCTATCCTATCCATATTTCCAGCCCATAATGTCAATCTTTGCATGTAATAAGTGTTCAGTAGATATTGGTTAAATTTAAAAAGAAAAGTTTTTTTTTTAAGGGCGCAGGGTGAGGGATAGAGGGAGAGGAAGAAGAAGAGAGAATCTTAAGCAGGCTTCACACCCAGCACCAACCCCGACAACTCAGTCTCACGGCCCTGAGATCACAACCTGAGCCGAAATCAAGACTTGGACACTTAACAGACTATGCCACCCAGGCTCTCCTCAACAGAAAACTTCTAAGAATACAATATTAACTGCTATATGGAGTTCAATTCTAAACAACCAAAAGCTGTTCAGCAAAATCTCCTTGCCTCCAACTAAAAAACAAAACCAAAGTGGCCATGAGGGTTTATCAAGTTCACAGTGAGCATAGAACACAAATTTCTTCTCTCAGCCCCCTCCAACGTAGTTATCTGAAGCCCACCATGCATGCTCTGATGAGACTGTAGTGTTAATCTTCATAGTCAAAGCTCAAGGTTTAACGGTTGGTGCCTACACAGTCTGAAAAAATTCTATCATAGTCTCTGCAGTAGCCTGTTTAGCAATATTATGACTACCTTTTAAAAACATTTATTAAAAAAGGGCCCCTGGGTGGCTCATTCAGTTGGGTAGTCTGCCTTTGGTTCAGGTCATGACCCCAGGACGATGCAATGGAACCAGACTCCCCATGTGGCAGGAAGCCTGCTTCATCCTCGGCCCCTCCCCCTGCTCCTATTCTCTCTCTTTCCTTCTCTCTCTCTCTCTCTCTCTCTCTCTCAAATAAATAAATAAAATCTTAAAAAAATAAAGAATAAATAAATTTATAAATTTGTTAAAGTTCTTGAAACTTTTCTAATATGTTTCTTTTCCTCAGATAGTTCAATCAATTGCATTAGATGTTATTACTATGAAACAGGTAGGCATGATAATTTAGTACTAAAAAATATAGAAAACTCTTCATAAGACCAAAGTTGAAAATACACTACTTTCATAATTTTATGACATTTCCTGACAAAAAAAGATGGCTCAGTCTCAATTGATTTTATGCTATCGGTTCTGGGAAGGCATCTGTGGCTTTCATCATTATCCATTAATATTAGTTGTTGATAAGCATCACTAAGTGATTTTAAGGTTTTATAAAGCAATTGGAGCCTTGGGAGTTCTCCACAGTGCTTTGCATATACCAAGAGTTGGCAACAGTTTGACAACCAGTGGAATTGGTGCCTTTTGCAAGATTAAAATCATGGCAAGTCCAAAAACTAATGCCCAATTCCATTTCACTAGCATCAAAAAATATTTCAACTCTTTTACTGTCACAGGTAGAATGAACTGTGTACTGGCCACATACGGAGGCATTGCTTTGATGGTCTTATATATTAAGGTCTTAAAAAACACCAGCTGTGAAAGCAACATAAATGGATTTTAACCTGTACCTCATCTGTTAAGTTCCCATGCCTGGGGAAGCCAATGTCAACTCATCGTGTGATACTCAATTTGTACAATAAATTATGAACCTAGAAATAAAAAAGAGTTGGCAACAGTTTGACAATGGGGTGGCCAAATCACTGACACCTTTTCTTTAAGCAGAGGTATATCATAAGAAAACAGCAATAGAAGGGGAAAGGTAGAAGCCAAGAATCTTTTTTTCCTATAGATGAGATCAGCTTCACTTAGAGAATAAACTTTTACATTATGATGCAGGGTTGGAAAACAACAACTTCAAAACAAAGGTATGTCCAGGGTTGGCAATTGTAGTTGATCCTCACAACAGCCTTGCCCGTTAGGTATTTTCACCTCTACCTGATGCCCAGAGAGTATGAGTAAGAGCCCAGACTACTGGTGACTGCCTTGAGAACCTCTTCCCTCACCCTCGACAGCCAGTGTGCTGAGACCCAGCTGAGGCTTGCTTTTCTCTAAGCAATCACATAAGAACAGCCTCTCTGAACCCTGCCTCCTTCTCCTGTCTCACTACCAAGGACTCTACTTCTCTAGCAACTCACCAGGTAAAGGCTGTGCATTGTACCATATCCCTCGGAGATGAGAATGTTACAGGAGATTCCTTGCTCCTAACACCTCTTCTAGACCATCACTCCTCCAGTCTCACAGAAAAGTCACTGCCCCTAGGAGGTGCATGCCACCTAAGACACTATCCCTGGCTTTCCATGACCCTGTCATCTACCTACCTCCAAGTCAGACCCATAAAAGGTGAGTGTGAGGATCACTATGTTCCACTCCAACTGCTGAAGAATGATGCAGAAAAAAAAGTGGGTGTCACCTTGGATACACCGGGAACCACCTGCATCTTGGAGTGCAATCAGCTTTTGGTACATGTACCAGTTTGCTAATGACTGGACTATACAATATAGTCAAGTATCTGGAATGAATTCTATTTGACTAATATAAATCATAGAGATTCCAGTTTCTAATAGCCAGCAACATTTGGAAAAGTTAGACGGACTTTTGTGAATATTATCAGTATTCAGTATCAGTATATCAGTATAATAAAGACATGGTTAAATTCAAACTATCATCTACCATCTGATAAGTGGTCATTTCAAGACCTGGGGAGGTGGCTGAGCAGGAATTGTGAAAAAATGACTACTTGAAAGTTGCCAGTCAGCAGCAAGGGCAAGGAGGAGACCTCAAAGGCACACTCACAATAGCAGCAATTTCTCCCTCCCTTCAAACATTTTCTATGTGGCTCTCATTGCCCGGAGGTAGTTATCAATTACTAATATCCTAAAATATTATCCTTTCCTGGCCCCTGTTTCTAGGCTCTATGAAAATATCTATTTCTACTTTTCATAAACATCCTAACAACTATATACCTTTTAAATCTGTAAATTCTAATCTTCAGTTCTTAGCTCAAAAATTTCAAAATAATTCCCTACTTAGAAAGGCAAATCAGATGTACAATATGGTCTTCCAGTGGGGGTAAAAAATAACATACATGTCATATGTTCACAAACATTTAAATGGCATTGTTGTTTGCCTACACGACAGCTATCCTCTACTGCCTCCATTTCAACATGTATTCAAGTTTTCCCCCACATAGATCATGTAACCCAGCAGAAATTGACCCTATCTCCAGGGGGTGGATTCTGATCATGATAACCCAACCCCCTCATCAGTGATTGGTTAGGAATCCAGCCTTAAACCAATCCACCTGTGGCAGTGCTCCACAATTGCTATTGACCCAGAGACTAACATAAGATTTAAATTGATCCAAATTATTCCATGGCTGCGGTACGTTTTCTCCCTCCTGGTTGGCTATGAATAAGGAGGCATGGGACCCAGATGCTATTGAGATCCATCTAGCCACCATGAGGAAAGACCAGCCAACACATATAGGAAGCAAAACAACAACAAAATCACACGAATCTGACCCAGAGCCCTAATCATGCTGTGCCTAGAGCCCTACCCTCAGACTTCCTGCTACTAAGGTAATAAATATCTTCACAGATTTAGCTAGCTTGATTTAAGTTTTCCCCCACTTGCAGTTAAAAAGATCCTGATTGATACTATGTATATGTTACAGATGTTTTAAGAAAAAGATAGTTACATATTTAAAGTAAATATCTGAAGGCTACCTTCCAAATAGAGCAAGTTTAACCTCTAGTGAATGGTACTGGGGTGATGGTGTGGGGGCTGATACTGGAATGGGGAAGTTTTATTTTTACCTTATATATTGCTACTCTTCCTTCTCATAGTCAGTAAGTACAATTTTTAATAAAAAAACATTTCTAAAAATAAAAAATAAAAATAAAATAAAAAACATTTCTTAAGAAAGTAGGGTGAGGAGATTGGCTAGTAGATCTTTCAAAAACACGTCCACACCCCAATATTAGGACTTCTTCTTTATTAGTATTCTAAGTGGCTTAAAACTTCCAATTATGAGAGAAAAGGCCATCATACACAAGGTTTATCCTGTCTGCCCAGTCCAAGCATCTGTTCACTGAGAAATACTCACCTTCATGTCCCTTTGTCCCTTCCCTTCTCCTCTGCTTTCCCCTCATGCACCCTTACACACACACACACAGCTCCCAAAATCTATACTTTTACTATCGATACTGATGTGGTGTCCTGGCCACAGCCTCTTAGCCCTGTGATAAACACCTGACCCAGAGATGCTTCCCTTGGATGAAAAGTTTCTCTTCTACTATTAGTCAGACAGAAAAATTTCAGCAGCAAGAAATTAGGTAGTACATAAAGAAGAACTTCCTGATCTAGTTGCTCTGAGATACTAAGAACCTTCATAATCACAGTATGCAGTTAACATCAGGCTTTTTACCTATTATTTATTTCTTTTTAGTTTGAATAACACAAGCCACCCTAATTTTGCTTGAATCCTTCTTATGAATTTTCTTCTTGCTTAAAGAATTAGAAATGTGTTCCTAATACTTGCAACTAAAGTCTTAGGTAAGACAACTATAAAACTGAAGTTTAAGTGTTTACTTAATACTTACATAATTGATGTTCAGGCTTTTTAAATCTCCATTTAGAGTCATAGCCAGTGGAAGGCATAAATGGGAGCATCTGTTTGCCATGGCAGGGATGGTTGGCTTGCAGCTTCTGGCTACATACAGCTCTTCAGTGCCAGATTGATGAAAAAGTAGCCATTCCAAAGAAGACAGGGTAGGGCTTAAGCAAACGAAAGGTCATGCTAGATAATGCTTTTACAAATACCTGAAAAGAAAAATCATGTTTAACGTTAGGTACATACTGTACCCTACCTCATTTCAACAAGGATTTGAAGGAAGGCTACAAAAATGTATGGCATAGTATGATCGTGAATTTTTCAACTTGGCTGGGCCATTATACACAGTTATTCTATAAAGGCACTTTAAATAAAATTAATATTTAAATCAGCAGACTAGAAGTAAAGCACATTACCCTCCATAATGTGTATGGGCCTCTTCCAATCAGTTGAAGGCCTTAATAAAAAATAAAAAAATAAAAAAGACTGACCTGGATGGACCTAGAAAGTATTAGGAAATAAGTGAAATAAGTCAGACAGAGAAAGACAAATATCATATGATTTCACTTATAATTGGAGTCTAATAAACAAAACAAATGGATAAACAGAAAGCAGAATAAGATCTATGAATGCAGAGAACAAACTGGTAGTTGCCAGAGAGGTAAGGGTGGGGAAGATTGGCAAAATGGGTGAAGGGGAGTGGGAGGTACAAGTCTTCAGTTATGAAGTTAATAAATCATGAGACTAAGAGGTACAGCATAGGGAATATAGTCAAAGATATTATAATACCATTGTATGGTAATAGATGGTAGCTATACTGTGGTGAGCCTAGCATAACATATAGAATTAATGAATGATGATGTTGTGCACCTGAAACTAATATAACATCGTATGTCAGCTATACTCAAATTTTAAAAATTAATAACACAATAGAATAAAAAAGACTAAGCTCCCCAAAGAAGAGGGAATTCTGCCAAAAGACAGCCTTCAGATTTGAACTGCAGCATCATCTCTTGCCTGCGTCTCCAGCCTGCCAGCCTACCCTGCAGATTTTGGACCTGCCAGCCTCCACAATTACCTGAGCCAATTCTAAGAAAGAGAGAGACAGAAACAGACAGGAAGAGAATAGATGTTTGAATTACCTACCTATCACATGAACACTTTCTTGGACTGTTTTTCATACAGTTGTTTAATGTGGTTTAGATAGAGACAGTCCAAACTTTCATATTAGCTCTAGACCTGGCTACAGGGCAGGGACATCTTTTACATTAATACTAAATATAGTACTATGAACTTTATTGAACATGTTTTATCATGTTTTATCAACATGAGGATTATAGAGTGGCTGTTAAAGCACTTCTTAGCTGTTTGGGGAAATTATTATTTCCAATATAAACTTTTCCATTCCAACAAGCTATTATGTTTTTCAATTCTGAAATTATATTTAAAATGTATATATAAATTATATTTCATATATACATATGTAAGAATTGCTCCCACTCAACTTCATCACCATCACTTTTTACTAATTGCCTTGTTTACTTGAATTACTTATTCAAAACAGCATTTGATTATTCAAAATAATATTGCTCAATTTTAATTGAATCCTCAAGCTAGCCAGCATGTAGCTTCTCAGCTTGCATGGTAATTCATCAATGCATTCATTATGCATTTCTTATGGATAGGACATGGATTAAAATGAGAGATTTGGTTGAAGCTATGTCTACTTTAGGCAGAAAAAAGAAAGTGAAAATACATGCATAAAGAGACTTTTCTAAAAAGTCTAAATGCTCTACAATATCATATCAGTTATTTTCAACTTCATAGGGCATCTTTTCTGTAGAGAGTTAAAAACATTGATCTGTCTGTACCCCAGGAAGTGAAATTTTTATCTACAACCAACAGGTGAATGACTTGAAGCCCACAACAGCTAATTAGTTGGTCCAAGGCCACAGATG